>NW_027464717.1:160000-190000 GCF_043290135.1 Rhipicephalus microplus
CTAACCTAACCTAACCCAACCTAACCTAACCTAACCTAACCTAACCCAACTCAACCCAACCTAACCTAATCTAACCTAACCTAATCTAACCTAACCTAACCTAACCTAACCAAACCTAACCTAACCTAACCTAACCTAACCTAACCTAACCTAACGACGGTTGCAAGCGCTTTCACATTAAATATCGCAGTTCCCCACTTTTAATGGTGAAAAACACTGCATCTCAGTAATTGACATTGTTTAATGCGGTTTTACGACGGTTCATATCTTAACCTAACCTAACATTCGTACTTGTATTGAAAAACGCTCTATTACACTGTTTCGTTCACAATTACAATATTTGCATAACCTCACAGTTTTTCACCAACTTATTGCAGTACAGAACGCTGTATCTCGCTAAATGACATTGTTCTTTAAGGTTTCACGATGCTTGCATGCGCTTTAACGAGAATATCACAATATAGCAGTTTCGCACTTGTAACGGTAGAACACGCAGTATTTGGCTTGTTCATGCCGTTTTGTGTGCATTCACAACATTTCACCTATCGCAGTTTAATACTCGCAATAAAACAACACTATCTCGTTAGATGACGTCGTTTTTGGTAGTTTCACGACGCTACATAGCTTAAACTAACATAACTCAAGCTAACCTTCGCACTTCTATCGTTAGAAAACGTTTTACTCGCAACTTTACAATGTTTTCTACAAGATTACGACGGTTTCATGCGCTTTCACATTAGATATCGTAGTTCCCGACTTGTAATGTTGAAAAACACTACATCTCATTAAGTGACATTGTTTAATGCGGTTTTACGACGGTTGATATCTCAACCTAACCTAACATTCGCACTTGTATCTAAATACGCTCAATTACACCGTTTCGTTCACAATTACGATATTTGCTTGACCTCACAGTTTCTCACCAACTTATTACAGTACAGAACGCTGTATCTCGCTAAATGACATCGTTCTTTAAGGTTTCACGATACTTGCATGCGCTTTAACGAGAATATCACAATAAAGCAGTTTCGCACTTGTAACGGCACAAGACGCAGTATCTGGCTAGTTCATGCCATTTTGTGTGCTTTCCCAATATTTCACCTATCGCAGTTTCGTACCCGCAATAAAACAACACTATCTCGTTAGATGACATCGTTTTTGGTGGTTTCACGACGCTACCTAGCTCAAACTAACCGAACCTTCGCACTTCTATCGTTAGAAAACGTTTTATTCGCTACTTTACAATGTTTTCTACAAGATTACGACGGTTTCATGCGCTTTCACATTAGATATCGCAGTTCCCGACTTGTAATGGTGAAAAACACAGCATCTCACTAAGTGACATTGTTTAATGCGGTTTTAGCGCGGTTCATATCTTACCCTAACCTAACCTTACCTAAACCAACCTAACCTAACCTAACCAAACCTTACCTAACATACCCTAACCTAACCTAACCTAACCTAACCAAACCTAACCTAACCTAACCTAACGTAACCTAACCTAACCTAACCTAACCTAACCTAACCTAACCTAACGACGTTTGCAAGAGCTTTCACATTAGATATCGCAGTTCCCGACTTGTAATGGTGAAAAACACTGCATCTCACTAAGTGACATTGTTTAATGCGGTTTTACGACGGTTCATATCTTAACCTAACCTGACATTCGCACTTGTATTAAAAAACGCTCTATTACACTGTTTCGTTCGCAATTAGGATATTTGCATAACCTCACAGATTTTCACCAACTTATTGCAGTACAGAACGCTGTATCTCGCTAAATGACATCGTTCTTTGAGGTTTCACGATGCTTGCATGCGCTTTAACGAGAATATCACAACATAGCAGTTTCGCACTTGTAACGGTACAACACGCAGTATTTGGCTTCTTCATGCCGTTTTGTGTGCTTTCACAACATTTCACCTATCGCAGTTTCGTACTCGCAATAAAACAACACTATCTCGTTAGATGACGTTGTTTTTGGTAGTTTCACGACGCTACCTAGCTTAAACTAACATAACTCAACCTAACATGACCTTCGCACTTCTATCGTTAGAAAACGTTTTACTCGCTACTTTACATTGCTTTCTACAACATTACGACGGTTTCAAGCGCTTTCACATTAGATATCACAGTTCCCAACTTGTAAAGGTGAAAAACACTGCATCTCAATAAGTGACATTGTTTAATGCGGTTTTACGACGGTTCATACCTTAACCTAACCTAACCTAACCTAACCTAACCTTACCTAACCTAACCTAACCTAACCCAACCCAACCCAACCTAACCTAACCTAACCTAACCTAAACTAACCTAACCCAACCTAACCTAACCTAACCTAACCCAACCTAACCCAACCCAACCCAACCTAACCAAACCTAAGCTAACCTAACCTAACCAAACCTAACCTAACCTAACTTAACCTAACCTAACGTAACCTAACCTAACCTATTCTAACGTAACCTAACCTTACCTGACCTAACCTAACCTAACGTAACCTAACCTAACCTAACATAACCTAACGTAACCTAACCTAACCTACCCTAACGTAACCTAACCTAACCTAACCCAACCTAACCCAACCCAACCCAACCCAACAACACCCAACCCAACCTAACCTAACCTAACCTAACCTTACCTAACCTAACCAAATTATCCTTACCTAACCTAACCTAAGCTAACGTAACCTAACCTAACCTAACCTAACGTAACCTAACATAACCTAACATAACCTAACCTAACCTAACCTGACCTAACCCAACCTAACCTAACCTAACCTAACCTAACCCAACTCAACCCAACCTAACCTAATCTAACCTAACCTAACCTAACCAAACCTAACCTAACCAAACCTAACCTAACCTAACCTAACCTAACCTAACCTAACCTAACGACGGTTGCAAGCGCTTTCACATTAAATATCGCAGTTCCCCACTTTAATGGGGAAAAACACTGCATCTCAGTAATTGACAATGTTTAATGCGGTTTTACGACGGTTCATATCTTAACCTAACCTAACATTCGCACTTGTATCTAAAAACGCTCTATTACACTGTTTTGTTCACAATTACGATATTTGCATAACCTCACAGTTTTTCACCAACTTATTGCAGTACAGAACGCTGTATCTCGCTAAATGACATTGTTCTTTAAGGTTTCACGATGCTTGCATGCGCTTTAACGAGAATATCACAATATAGCAGTTTCGAACTTGTAACGGTAGAACACGCAGTATTTGGCTTGTTCATGCCGTTTTGTGTGCTTTCACAACATTTCAGCTATCGCAGTTTAATACTCGCTATAAAACAACACTATCTCGTTAGATGACGTCGTTTTTGGTAGTTTCACGACGCTACCTAGCTTAAACTAACCTAACCTAACCTAACCTTCGCACTTCTATCGTTAGAAAACGTTTTACTCGCCACTTTACAATGTTTTCTACAAGATTACGACGGTTTCATGCGCTTTCACATTAGATATCGTAGTTCCCGACTTGTAATGTTGAAAAACACTACATCTCACTAAGTGACATTGTTTAATGCGGTTTTACGACGGTTGATATGTCAACCTAACCTAACATTCGCACTTGTATCTAAAGACGCTCAATTACACTGTTTCGTTCACAATTACGATATTTGCTTGACCTCACAGTTTCTCACCAACTTATTACAGTACAGAACGCTGTATCTCGCTAAATGACATCGTTCTTTAAGGTTTCACGATACTTGCATGCGCTTTACCGAGAATGTCACAACATAGCAGTTTCGCACTTGTAACGGTACAACACGCAGTATTTGGCTTGTTCATGCCGTTTTGTGTGCTTTCACAACATTTTACCTATCGCAGTTTCGTACTCGCAATAAAACAACACTATCTCGTTAGATGACGTCGTTTTTGGTGGTTTCACGACGCTACCTAGCTTAAACTAACATAACTCAACCTAACATAACCTTCGCACTTCTATCGTTAGAAAACGTTTTACTCGCTACTTTACATTGCTTTCTACAACATTACGACGGTTTCAAGCGCTTTCACATTAGATATCGCAGTTCCCAACTTGTAAAGGTGAAAAACACTGCATCTCATTAAGTGACATTGTTTATTGCGGTTTTACGACGGTTCATATCTTAACCTAACGTAACCTAACCTAACCTAACCCAACCTAACCTAACATAACCTAACCTAACCTAACCTAACCAAACCTAACCTAACGTAACCTAACCTAACCTAACCTAACCTAACCTAACCTAACGACGTTTGCAAGTGCTTTCACATTAGATATCGCAGTTCCCAACTTGTAATGGTGAAAAACACTGCATCTCACTAAGTGACATTGTTTAATGCGGTTTTACGACGGTTCATATCTTAACCTAACCTAACATTCGTACTTGTATTGAAAAACGCTCTATTACACTGTTTCGTTCACAATTACAATATTTGCATAACCTCACAGTTTTTCACCAACTTATTGCAGTACAGAACGCTGTATCTCGCTAAATGACATTGTTCTTTAAGGTTTCACGATGCTTGCATGCGCTTTAACGAGAATATCACAATATAGCAGTTTCGCACTTGTAACGGTAGAACACGCAGTATTTGGCTTGTTCATGCCGTTTTGTGTGCATTCACAACATTTCACCTATCGCAGTTTAATACTCGCAATAAAACAACACTATCTCGTTAGATGACGTCGTTTTTGGTAGTTTCACGACGCTACATAGCTTAAACTAACATAACTCAAGCTAACCTTCGCACTTCTATCGTTAGAAAACGTTTTACTCGCAACTTTACAATGTTTTCTACAAGATTACGACGGTTTCATGCGATTTCACATTAGATATCGTAGTTCCCGACTTGTAATGTTGAAAAACACTACATCTCATTAAGTGACATTGTTTAATGCGGTTTTACGACGGTTGATATCTCAACCTAACCTAACATTCGCACTTGTATCTAAATACGCTCAATTACACTGTTTCGTTCACAATTACGATATTTGCTTGACCTCACAGTTTCTCACCAACTTATTACAGTACAGAACGCTGTATCTCGCTAAATGACATCAATCTTTAAGGTTTCACGATACTTGCATGCGCTTTAACGAGAATATCACAATAAAGCAGTTTCGCACTTGTAACGGCACAAGACGCAGTATCTGGCTAGTTCATGCCATTTTGTGTGCTTTCCCAATATTTCACCTATCGCAGTTTCGTACTCGCAATAAAACAACACTATCTCGTTAGATGACATCGTTTTTGGTGGTTTCACGACGCTACCTAGCTCAAACTAACCGAACCTTCGCACTTCTATCGTTAGAAAACGTTTTATTCGCTACTTTACAATGTTTTCTACAAGATTACGACGGTTTCATGCGCTTTCACATTAGATATCGCAGTTCCCGACTTGTAATGGTGAAAAACACAGCATCTCACTAAGTGACATTGTTTAATGCGGTTTTACGACGGTTCATACCTTAACCTAACCTAACCTAACCTAACCTAACCTTACCTAACCTAACCTAACCTAACCCAACCCAACCCAACCTAACCTAACCTAACCTAACCTAAACTAACCTAACCCAACCTAACCTAACCTAACCTAACCCAACCTAACCCAACCCAACCCAACCTAACCTAACCTAAGCTAACCTAACCTAACCAAACCTAACCTAACCTAACTTAACCTAACCTAACGTAACCTAACCTAACCTATTCTAACGTAACCTAACCTTACCTGACCTAACCTAACCTAACGTAACCTAACCTAACCTAACATAACCTAACGTAACCTAACCTAACCTAACCTAACGTAACCTAACCTAACCTAACCCAACCTAACCCAACCCAACCCAACCCAACAACACCCAACCCAACCTAACCTAACCTAACCTAACCTTACCTAACCTAACCAAATTATCCTTACCTAACCTAACCTAAGCTAACGTAACCTAACCTAACCTAACCTAACGTAACCTAACCTAACCTAACGTAACCTAACCTAACCTAACCTGACCTAACCCAACCTAACCTAACCTAACCTAACCTAACCCAACTCAACCCAACCTAACCTAATCTAACCTAACCTAACCTAACCAAACCTAACCTAACCTAACCTAACCTAACCTAACCTAACCTAACCTAACCTAACCTAACCTAACGACGGTTGCAAGCGCTTTCACATTAAATATCGCAGTTCCCCACTTTTAATGGGGAAAAACACTGCATCTCAGTAATTGACAATGTTTAATGCGGTTTTACGACGGTTCATATCTTAACCTAACCTAACATTCGCACTTGTATCTAAAAACGCTCTATTACACTGTTTTGTTCACAATTACGATATTTGCATAACCTCACAGTTTTTCACCAACTTATTGCAGTACAGAACGCTGTATCTCGCTAAATGACATTGTTCTTTAAGGTTTCACGATGCTTGCATGCGCTTTAACGAGAATATCACAATATAGCAGTTTCGAACTTGTAACGGTAGAACACGCAGTATTTGGCTTGTTCATGCCGTTTTGTGTGCTTTCACAACATTTCAGCTATCGCAGTTTAATACTCGCTATAAAACAACACTATCTCGTTAGATGACGTCGTTTTTGGTAGTTTCACGACGCTACCTAGCTTAAACTAACCTAACCTAACCTAACCTTCGCACTTCTATCGTTAGAAAACGTTTTACTCGCCACTTTACAATGTTTTCTACAAGATTACGACGGTTTCATGCGCTTTCACATTAGATATCGTAGTTCCCGACTTGTAATGTTGAAAAACACTACATCTCACTAAGTGACATTGTTTAATGCGGTTTTACGACGGTTGATATGTCAACCTAACCCAACATTCGCACTTGTATCTAGAGACGCTCAATTACACTGTTTCGTTCACAATTACGATATTTGCTTGACCTCACAGTTTCTCACCAACTTATTACAGTACAGAACGCTGTATCTCGCTAAATGACATCGTTCTTTAAGGTTTCACGATACTTGCATGCGCTATACCGAGAATGTCACAACATAGCACTTTCGCACTTGTAACGGTACAACACGCAGTATTTGGCTTGTTCATGCCGTTTTGTGTGCTTTCACAACATTTTACCTATCGCAGTTTCGTACTCGCAATAAAACAAAACTATCTCGTTAGATGACGTCGTTTTTGGTGGTTTCACGACGCTACCTAGCTTAAACTAACATAACTCAACCTAACATAACCTTCGCACTTCTATCGTTAGAAAACGTTTTACTCGCTACTTTACATTGCTTTCTACAACATTACGACGGTTTCAAGCGCTTTCACATTAGATATCGCAGTTCCCAACTTGTAATGGTGAAAAACACTGCATCTCAGTAATTGACAATGTTTAATGCGGTTTTACGACGGTTCATATCTTAACCTAACCTAACATTCGCACTTGTATCTAAAAACGCTCTATTACACTGTTTTGTTCACAATTACGATATTTGCATAACCTCACAGTTTTTCACCAACTTATTGCAGTACAGAACGCTGTATCTCGCTAAATGACATTGTTCTTTAAGGTTTCACGATGCTTGCATGCGCTTTAACGAGAATATCACAATATAGCAGTTTCGCACTTGTAACGGTAGAACACGCAGTATTTGGCTTGTTCATGCCGTTTTGTGTGCATTCACAACATTTCACCTATCGCAGTTTAATACTCGCAATAAAACAACACTATCTCGTTAGATGACGTCGCTTTTGGTAGTTTCACGACGCTACCTAGCTTAAACTAACCTAACCTTCGCACTTCTATCGTTAGAAAACGTTTTACGCGCAACTTTACAATGTTTTCTACAAGATTACGACGGTTTCATGCGCTTTCACATTAGATATCGTAGTTCCCGACTTGTAATGTTGAAAAACACTACATCTCACTAAGTGACATTGTTTAATGCGGTTTTACGACGGTTGATATGTCAACCTAACCTAACATTCGCACTTGTATATAAAGACGCTCAATTACACTGTTTCGTTCACAATTACGATATTTGCTTGACCTCACAGTTTCTCACCAACTTATTACAGTACAGAACGCTGTATCTCGCTAAATGACATCGTTCTTTAAGGTTTCACGATACTTGCATGCGCTTTAACGAGAATATCACAATAAAGCAGTTTCGCACTTGTAACGGCACAAGACGCAGTATCTGGCTAGTTCATGCCATTTTGTGTGCTTTCCCAATATTTCACCTATCGCAGTTTCGTACTCGCAATAAAACAACACTATCTCGTTAGATGACATCGTTTTTGGTGGTTTCACGACGCTACCTAGCTCAAACTAACCGAACGTTCGCACTTCTATCGTTAGAAAACGTTTTATTCGCTACTTTACAATTTTTTCTACAAGATTACGACGGTTTCATGCGCTTTCACATTAGATATCGCAGTTCCCGACTTGTAATGGTGAAAAACACAGCATCTCACTAAGTGACATTGTTTAATGCGGTTTTAGCGCGGTTCATATCTTAACCTAACCTAACCTTACCTAAACCAACCTAACCTAACCTAACCTAACCAAACCTTACCTAATATACCCTAACCTAACCTAACCTAACCTAACCAAACCTAACCTAACCTAACCTAACCTAACCTAACCTAACCTAACCTAACCTAACCTAACGACGTTTGCAAGCGCTTTCACATTAGATATCGCAGTTCTCGACTTGTAATGGTGAAAAACACTGCATCTCAGTAATTGACATTGTTTAATGCGGTTTTACGACGGTTCATATCTTAACCTAACCTAACATTCGCACTTGTATCTAAAAACGCTCTATTACACTGTTTTGTTCACAATTACGATATTTGCATAACCTCACAGTTTTTCACCAACTTATTGCAGTACAGAACGCTGTATCTCGCTAAATGACATTGTTCTTTAAGGTTTCACGATGCTTGCATGCGCTTTAACGAGAATATCACAATATAGCAGTTTCGCACTTGTAACGGTAGAACACGCAGTATTTGGCTTGTTCATGCCGTTTTGTGTGCTTTCACAACATTTCACCTATCGCAGTTTAATACTCGCTATAAAACAACACTATCTCGTTAGATGACGTTGTTTTTGGTAGTTTCACGACGCTACCTAGCTTAAACTAACCTAACCTAACCTAACCTTCGCACTTCTATTGTTAGAAAACGTTTTACTCGCCACTTTACAATGTTTTCTACAAGATTACGACGGTTTCATGCGCTTTCACATTAGATATCGTAGTTCCCGACTTGTAATGTTGAAAAACACTACATCTCACTAAGTGACATTGTTTAATGCGGTTTTACGACGGTTGATATCTCAACCTAACCTAACATTCGCACTTGTATCTAAATACGCTCAATTACACTGTTTCGTTCACAATTACGATATTTGCTTGACCTCACAGTTTCTCACCAACTTATTACAGTACAGAACGCTGTATCTCGCTAAATGACATCGTTCTTTAAGGTTTCACGATACTTGCATGCGCTTTAACGAGAATATCACAATAAAGCAGTTTCGCACTTGTAACGGCACAAGACGCAGTATCTGGCTAGTTCATGCCATTTTGTGTGCTTTCCCAATATTTCACCTATCGCAGTTTCGTACTCGCAATAAAACAACACTATCTCGTTAGATGACATCGTTTTTGGTGGTTTCACGACGCTACCTAGCTCAAACTAACCGAACCTTCGCACTTCTATCGTTAGAAAACGTTTTATTCGCTACTTTACAATGTTTTCTACAAGATTACGACGGTTTCATGCGCTTTCACATTAGATATCGCAGTTGCCGACTTGTAATGGTGAAAAACACAGCATCTCACTAAGTGACATTGTTTAATGCGGTTTTAGCGCGGTTCATATCTTAACCTAACCTAACCTTACCTAAACCAACCTAACCTAACCTAACCAAACCTTACCTAACATACCCTAACCTAACCTAACCTAACCAAACCTAACCTAACCTAACCTAACGTAACCTAACCTAACCTAACCTAACCTAACCTAACCTAACCTAACGACGTTTGCAAGAGCTTTCACTTTAGATATCGCAGTTCCCGACTTGTAATGGTGAAAAACATTGCATCTCAATAAGTGACATTGTTTAATGCGGTTTTACGACAGTTCATATCTTAACCTAACCTGACATTCGCACTTGTATTAAAAAACGCTCTATTACACTGTTTCGTTCGCAATAAGGATATTTGCATAACCTCACAGATTTTCACCAACCTATTGCAGTACAGAACGCTGTATCTCGCTAAATGACATCGTTCTTTGAGGTTTCACGATGCTTGCATGCGCTTTAACGAGAATATCACAACATAGCAGTTTCGCACTTGTAACGGTACAACACGCAGTATTTGGCTTGTTCATGCCGTTTTGTGTGCTTTCACAACATTTCACCTATCGCAGTTTAATACTCGCTATAAAACAACACTATCTCGTTAGATGACGTTGTTTTTGGTAGTTTCACGACGCTACCTAGCTTAAACTAACCTAACCTAACCTAACCTTCGCACTTCTATTGTTAGAAAACGTTTTACTCGCCACTTTACAATGTTTTCTACAAGATTACGACGGTTTCATGCGCTTTCACATTAGATATCGTAGTTCCCGACTTGTAATGTTGAAAAACACTACATCTCACTAAGTGACATTGTTTAATGCGGTTTTACGACGGTTGATATCTCAACCTAACCTAACATTCGCACTTGTATCTAAATACGCTCAATTACACTGTTTCGTTCACAATTACGATATTTGCTTGACCTCACAGTTTCTCACCAACTTATTACAGTACAGAACGCTGTATCTCGCTAAATGACATCGTTCTTTAAGGTTTCACGATACTTGCATGCGCTTTAACGAGAATATCACAATAAAGCAGTTTCGCACTTGTAACGGCACAAGACGCAGTATCTGGCTAGTTCATGCCATTTTGTGTGCTTTCCCAATATTTCACCTATCGCAGTTTCGTACTCGCAATAAAACAACACTATCTCGTTAGATGACATCTTTTTTGGTGGTTTCACGACGCTACCTAGCTCAAACTAACCGAACCTTCGCACTTCTATCGTTAGAAAACGTTTTATTCGCTACTTTACAATGTTTTCTACAAGATTACGACGGTTTCATGCGCTTTCACATTAGATATCGCAGTTCCCGACTTGTAATGGTGAAAAACACAGCATCTCACTAAGTGACATTGTTTAATGCGGTTTTAGCGCGGTTCATATCTTAACCTAACCTAACCTTACCTAAACCAACCTAACCTAACCTAACCAAACCTTACCTAACATACCCTAACCTAACCTAACCTAACCTAACCAAACCTAACCTAACCTAACCTAACGTAACCTAACCTAACCTAACCTAACCTAACCTAACCTAACCTAACGACGTTTGCAAGAGCTTTCACTTTAGATATCGCAGTTCCCGACTTGTAATGGTGAAAAACATTGCATCTCAATAAGTGACATTGTTTAATGCGGTTTTACGACGGTTCATATCTTAACCTAACCTGACATTCGCACTTGTATTAAAAAACGCTCTATTACACTGTTTCGTTCGCAATTAGGATATTTGCATAACCTCACAGATTTTCACCAACCTATTGCAGTACAGAACGCTGTATCTCGCTAAATGACATCGTTCTTTGAGGTTTCACGATGCTTGCATGCGCTTTAACGAGAATATCACAACATAGCAGTTTCGCACTTGTAACGGTACAACACGCAGTATTTGGCTTGTTCATGCCGTTTTGTGTGCTTTCACATTTCACCTATCGCAGTTTCGTACTCGCAATAAAACAACACTATCTCGTTAGATGACGTTGTTTTTGGTAGTTTCACGACGCTACCTAGCTTAAACTAACATAACTCAACCTAACATGACCTTCGCACTTCTATCGTTAGAAAACGTTTTACTCGCTACTTTACATTGCTTTCTACAACATTACGACGGTTTCAAGCGCTTTCACATTAGATATCACAGTTCCCAACTTGTAAAGGTGAAAAACACTGCATCTCAATAAGTGACATTGTTTAATGCGGTTTTACGACGGTTCATACCTTAACCTAACCTAACCTAACCTAAACTTACCTAACCTAACCTAACCTAACCCAACCCAACCCAACCTAACCTAACCTAACCTAACCTAAACTAACCTAACCCAACCTAACCTAACCTAACCTAACCCAACCTAACCCAACCCAACCCAACCTAACCTAACCTAAGCTAACCTAACCTAACCAAACCTAACCTAACCTAACCTAACCTAACCTAACGTAACCTAACCTAACCTATTCTAACGTAACCTAACCTTACCTGACCTAACCTAACCTAACGTAACCTAACCTAACCTAACATAACCTAACGTAACCTAACCTAACCTAACCTAACGTAACCTAACCTAACCTAACCCAACCTAACCCAACCCAACCCAACCCAACCCAACAACACCCAACCCAACCTAACCTAACCTAACCTAACCTTACCTAACCTAACCAAATTATCCTTACCTAACCTAACCTAAGCTAACGTAACCTAACCTAACCTAACCTAACGTAACCTAACCTAACCTAACGTAACCTAACCTAACCTAACCTGACCTAACCCAACCTAACCTAACCTAACCTAACCTAACCTAACCCAACTCAACCCAACCTAACCTAATCTAACCTAACCTAACCTAACCAAACCTAACCAAACCAAACCTAACCTAACCTAACCTAACCTAACCTAACCTAACCTAACGACGGTTGCAAGCGCTTTCACATTAAATATCGCAGTTCCCCACTTTTAATGGGGAAAAACACTGCATCTCAGTAATTGACAATGTTTAATGCGGTTTTACGACGGTTCATATCTTAACCTAACCTAACATTCGTACTTGTATTGAAAAACGCTCTATTACACTGTTTCGTTCACAATTACGATATTTGAATAACCTCACAGTTTTTCACCAACTTATTGCAGTACAGAACGCTGTATCTCGCTAAATGACATTGTTCTTTAAGGTTTCACGATGCTTGCATGCGCTTTAACGAGAATATCACAATATAGCAGTTTCGCACTTGTAACGGTAGAACACGCAGTATTTGGCTTGTTCATGCCGTTTTGTGTGCATTCACAACATTTCACCTATCGCAGTTTAATACTCGCAATAAAACAACACTATCTCGTTAGATGACGTCGT
The DNA here is from genome assembly GCF_043290135.1 of Rhipicephalus microplus. Taxonomy (NCBI): domain Eukaryota; kingdom Metazoa; phylum Arthropoda; class Arachnida; order Ixodida; family Ixodidae; genus Rhipicephalus; species Rhipicephalus microplus. Next base: position 173,204 of record NW_027464717.1, read on the forward strand.
TTTTGGTAGTTTCACGACGCTACCTAGCTTAAACTAACCTAACCTAACCTAACCCTCGCACTTCTATCGTTAGAAAACGTTTTACGCGCAACTTTACAATGTTTTCTACAAGATTACGACGGTTTCATGCGCTTTCACATTAGATATCGTAGTTCCCGACTTGTAATGTTGAAAAACACTACATCTCACTAAGTGACATTGTTTAATGCGGTTTTACGACGGTTGATATGTCAACCTAACCTAACATTCGCACTTGTATATAAAGACGCTCAATTACACTGTTTCGTTCACAATTACGATATTTGCTTGACCTCACAGTTTCTCACCAACTTATTACAGTACAGAACGCTGTATCTCGCTAAATGACATCGTTCTTTAAGGTTTCACGATACTTGCATGCGCTTTAACGAGAATATCACAATAAAGCAGTTTCGCACTTGTAACGGCACAAGACGCAGTATCTGGCTAGTTCATGCCATTTTGTGTGCTTTCCCAATATTTCACCTATCGCAGTTTCGTACTCGCAATAAAACAACACTATCTCGTTAGATGACGTCGTTTTTGGTGGTTTCACGACGCTACCTAGCTCAAACTAACCGAACCTTCGCACTTCTATCGTTAGAAAACGTTTTATTCGCTACTTTACAATGTTTTCTACAAGATTACGACGGTTTCATGCGCTTTCACATTACATATCGCAGTTCCCGACTTGTAATGGTGAAAAACACAGCATCTCACTAAGTGACATTGTGTAATGCGGTTTTAGCGCGGTTCATATCTTAACCTAACCTAACCTTACCTAAACCAACCTAACCTAACCTAACCTAACCAAACCTTACCTAACATACCCTAACCTAACCTAACCTAACCTAACCAAACCTAACCTAACCTAACCTAACCTAACGTAACCTAACCTAACCTAACCTAACCTAACCTAACCTAACGACGTTTGCAAGCGCTTTCACATTAGATATCGCAGTTCTCGACTTGTAATGGTGAAAAACACTGCATCTCAGTAATTGACATTGTTTAATGCGGTTTTACGACGGTTCATATCTTAACCTAACCTAACATTCGCACTTGTATATAAAAACGCTCTATTACACTGTTTTGTTCACAATTACGATATTTGCATAACCTCACAGTTTTTCACCAACTTATTGCAGTACAGAACGCTGTATCTCGCTAAATGACATTGTTCTTTAAGGTTTCACGATGCTTGCATGCGCTTTAACGAGAATATCACAATATAGCAGTTTCGCACTTGTAACGGTAGAACACGCAGTATTTGGCTTGTTCATGCCGTTTTGTGTGCTTTCACAACATTTCACCTATCGCAGTTTAATACTCGCTATAAAACAACACTATCTCGTTAGATGACGTTGTTTTTGGTAGTTTCACGACGCTACCTAGCTTAAACTAACCTAACCTAACCTAACCTTCGCACTTCTATTGTTAGAAAACGTTTTACTCGCCACTTTACAATGTTTTCTACAAGATTACGACGGTTTCATGCGCTTTCACATTAGATATCGTAGTTCCCGACTTGTAATGTTGAAAAACACTACATCTCACTAAGTGACATTGTTTAATGCGGTTTTACGACGGTTGATATCTCAACCTAACCTAACATTCGCACTTGTATCTAAATACGCTCAATTACACTGTTTCGTTCACAATTACGATATTTGCTTGACCTCACAGTTTCTCACCAACTTATTACAGTACAGAACGCTGTATCTCGCTAAATGACATCGTTCTTTAAGGTTTCACGATACTTGCATGCGCTTTAACGAGAATATCACAATAAAGCAGTTTCGCACTTGTAACGGCACAAGACGCAGTATCTGGCTAGTTCATGCCATTTTGTGTGCTTTCCCAATATTTCACCTATCGCAGTTTCGTACTCGCAATAAAACAACACTATCTCGTTAGATGACATCGTTTTTGGTGGTTTCACGACGCTACCTAGCTCAAACTAACCGAACCTTCGCACTTCTATCGTTAGAAAACGTTTTATTCGCTACTTTACAATGTTTTCTACAAGATTACGACGGTTTCATGCGCTTTCACATTAGATATCGCAGTTCCCGACTTGTAATGGTGAAAAACACAGCATCTCACTAAGTGACATTGTTTAATGCGGTTTTAGCGCGGTTCATATCTTAACCTAACCTAACCTTACCTAAACCAACCTAACCTAACCTAACCAAACCTTACCTAACATACCCTAACCTAACCTAACCTAACCAAACCTAACCTAACCTAACCTAACGTAACCTAACCTAACCTAACCTAACCTAACCTAACCTAACGACGTTTGCAAGAGCTTTCACATTAGATATCGCAGTTCCCGACTTGTAATGGTGAAAAACACTGCATCTCAATAAGTGACATTGTTTAATGCGGTTTTACGACGGTTCATATCTTAACCTAACCTGACATTCGCACTTGTATTAAAAAACGCTCTATTACACTGTTTCGTTCGCAATTAGGATATTTGCATAACCTCACAGATTTTCACCAACCTATTGCAGTACAGAACGCTGTATCTCGCTAAATGACATCGTTCTTTGAGGTTTCACGATGCTTGCATGCGCTTTAACGAGAATATCACAACATAGCAGTTTCGCACTTGTAACGGTACAACACGCAGTATTTGGCTTGTTCATGCCGTTTTGTGTGCTTTCACATTTCACCTATCGCAGTTTCGTACTCGCAATAAAACAACACTATCTCGTTAGATGACGTTGTTTTTGGTAGTTTCACGACGCTACCTAGCTTAAACTAACATAACTCAACCTAACATGACCTTCGCACTTCTATCGTTAGAAAACGTTTTACTCGCTACTTTACATTGCTTTCTACAACATTACGACGGTTTCAAGCGCTTTCACATTAGATATCACAGTTCCCAACTTGTAAAGGTGAAAAACACTGCATCTCAATAAGTGACATTGTTTAATGCGGTTTTACGACGGTTCATACCTTAACCTAACCTAACCTAACCTAACCTTACCTAACCTAACCTAACCTAACCCAACCCAACCCAACCTAACCTAACCTAACCTAACCTAAACTAACCTAACCCAACCTAACCTAACCTAACCTAACCCAACCTAACCCAACCCAACCCAACCTAACCTAACCTAAGCTAACCTAACCTAACCTAACCAAACCTAACCTAACCTAACTTAACCTAACCTAACGTAACCTAACCTAACCTATTCTAACGTAACCTAACCTTACCTGACCTAACCTAACCTAACGTAACCTAACCTAACCTAACATAACCTAACGTAACCTAACCTAACCTAACCTAACGTAACCTAACCTAACCTAACCCAACCTAACCCAACCCAACCCAACCCAACAACACCCAACCCAACCTAACCTAACCTAACCTAACCTTACCTAACCTAACCAAATTATCCTTACCTAACCTAACCTAACCTAACGTAACCTAACCTAACCTAACCTAACGTAACCTAACCTAACCTAACGTAACCTAACCTAACCTAACCCAACCTAACCTAACCTAACCTAACCTAACCCAACTCAACCCAACCTAACCTAATCTAACCTAACCTAACCTAACCTAACCAAACCTAACCTAACCTAACCTAACCTAACCTAACCTAACCTAACCTAACGACGTTTGCAAGCGCTTTCACATTAGATATCGCAGTTCCCGACTTGTAATGGTGAAAAACACTGCATCTCACTAAGTGACATTGATTAATGCGGTTTTACGACGGTTCATATCTTAACCTAACCTAACATTCGCACTTGTATTAAAAAACGCTCTATTACACTGTTTCGTTCACAATTAGGATATTTGCATAACCTCACAGTTTTTCACCAACTTATTGCAGTACAGAACGCTGTATCTCGCTAAATGACATCGTTCTTTAAGGTTTCACGATGCTTTCATGCGCTTTAACGAGAATATCACAACATAGCAGTTTCGCACTTGTAACGGTACAACACGCAGTATTTGGCTTGTTCATGCCGTTTTGTGTGCTTTCACAACATTTCACCTTTCGCAGTTTCGTACTCGCAATAAAACAACACTATCTCGTTAGATGACGTTGTTTTTGGTAGTTTCACGACGCTACCTAGCTTAAACTAACATAACTCAACCTAACATGACCTTCGCACTTCTATCATTAGAAAACGTTTTACTCGCTACCTTACATTGCTTTCTACAACATTACGACGGTTTCAAGCGCTTTCACATTAGATATCACAGTTCCCAACTTGTAAAGGTGAAAAACACTGCATCTCACTAAGTGAAATTGTTTAATGCGGTTTTACGACGGTTCATACCTTAACCTAACCTAACCTAACCTAACCTTACCTAACCTAACCTAACCTAACCCAACCCAACCGAACCTAACCTAACCTAACGTAACCTAAACTAACCTAACCCAACCTAACCTAACCTAACCTAACCTAACCCAACCCAACCCAACCTAACCTAACCTAAGCTAACCTAACCTAACCTAACCAAACCTAACCTAACCTAACTTAACCTAACCTAACGTAACCTAACTTAACCTATTCTAACGTAACCTAACCTTACCTGACCTAACCTAACCTAACGTAACCTAACCTAACCTAACATAACCTAACGTAACCTAACCTAACCTAACCTAACGTAACCTAACCTAACCTAACCCAACCTAACCCAACACAACCCAACCCAACCCAACAACACCCAACCCAACCTAACCTAACCTAACCTAACCTTACCTAACCTAACCAAATTATCCTTACCTAACCTAACCTAACCTAACGTAACCTAACCTAACCTAACCTAACGTAACCTAACCTAACCTAACGTAACCTAACCTAACCTAACCCAACCTAACCTAACCTAACCTAACCTAACCCAACTCAACCCAACCTAACCTAATCTAACCTAACCTAATCTAACCTAACCTAACCTAACCTAACCAAACCTAACCTAACCTAACCTAACCTAACCTAACCTAACCTAACGACGGTTGCAAGCGCTTTCACATTAAATATCGCAGTTCCCCACTTTTAATGGTGAAAAACACTGCATCTCAGTATTTGACATTGTTTAATGCGGTTTTACGACGGTTCATATCTTAACCTAACCTAACATTCGTACTTGTATTGAAAAACGCTCTATTACACTGTTTCGTTCACAATTACAATATTTGCATAACCTCACAGTTTTTCACCAACTTATTGCAGTACAGAACGCTGTATCTCGCTAAATGACATTGTTCTTTAAGGTTTCACGATGCTTGCATGCGCTTTAACGAGAATATCACAATATAGCAGTTTCGCACTTGTAACGGTAGAACACGCAGTATTTGGCTTGTTCATGCCGTTTTGTGTGCATTCACAACATTTCACCTATCGCAGTTTAATACTCGCAATAAAACAACACTATCTCGTTAGATGACGTCGTTTTTGGTAGTTTCACGACGCTACATAGCTTAAACTAACATAACTCAAGCTAACCTTCGCACTTCTATCGTTAGAAAACGTTTTACTCGCAACTTTACAATGTTTTCTACAAGATTACGACGGTTTCATGCGCTTTCACATTAGATATCGTAGTTCCCGACTTGTAATGTTGAAAAACACTACATCTCATTAAGTGACATTGTTTAATGCGGTTTTACGACGGTTGATATCTCAACCTAACCTAACATTCGCACTTGTATCTAAATACGCTCAATTACACCGTTTCGTTCACAATTACGATATTTGCTTGACCTCACAGTTTCTCACCAACTTATTACAGTACAGAACGCTGTATCTCGCTAAATGACATCGTTCTTTAAGGTTTCACGATACTTGCATGCGCTTTAACGAGAATATCACAATAAAGCAGTTTCGCACTTGTAACGGCACAAGACGCAGTATCTGGCTAGTTCATGCCATTTTGTGTGCTTTCCCAATATTTCACCTATCGCAGTTTCGTACCCGCAATAAAACAACACTATCTCGTTAGATGACATCGTTTTTGGTGGTTTCACGACGCTACCTAGCTCAAACTAACCGAACCTTCGCACTTCTATCGTTAGAAAACGTTTTATTCGCTACTTTACAATGTTTTCTACAAGATTACGACGGTTTCATGCGCTTTCACATTAGATATCGCAGTTCCCGACTTGTAATGGTGAAAAACACAGCATCTCACTAAGTGACATTGTTTAATGCGGTTTTAGCGCGGTTCATATCTTACCCTAACCTAACCTTACCTAAACCAACCTAACCTAACCTAACCAAACCTTACCTAACATACCCTAACCTAACCTAACCTAACCTAACCAAACCTAACCTAACCTAACCTAACGTAACCTAACCTAACCTAACCTAACCTAACCTAACCTAACCTAACCTAACGACGTTTGCAAGAGCTTTCACATTAGATATCGCAGTTCCCGACTTGTAATGGTGAAAAACACTGCATCTCACTAAGTGACATTGTTTAATGCGGTTTTACGACGGTTCATATCTTAACCTAACCTGACATTCGCACTTGTATTAAAAAACGCTCTATTACACTGTTTCGTTCGCAATTAGGATATTTGCATAACCTCACAGATTTTCACCAACTTATTGCAGTACAGAACGCTGTATCTCGCTAAATGACATCGTTCTTTGAGGTTTCACGATGCTTGCCTGCGCTTTAACGAGAATATCACAACATAGCAGTTTCGCACTTGTAACGGTACAACACGCAGTATTTGGCTTCTTCATGCCGTTTTGTGTGCTTTCACAACATTTCACCTATCGCAGTTTCGTACTCGCAATAAAACAACACTATCTCGTTAGATGACGTTGTTTTTGGTAGTTTCACGACGCTACCTAGCTTAAACTAACATAACTCAACCTAACATGACCTTCGCACTTCTATCGTTAGAAAACGTTTTACTCGCTACTTTACATTGCTTTCTACAACATTACGACGGTTTCAAGCGCTTTCACATTAGATATCACAGTTCCCAACTTGTAAAGGTGAAAAACACTGCATCTCAATAAGTGACATTGTTTAATGCGGTTTTACGACGGTTCATACCTTAACCTAACCTAACCTAACCTAACCTAACCTTACCTAACCTAACCTAACCTAACCCAACCCAACCCAACCTAACCTAACCTAACCTAACCTAAACTAACCTAACCCAACCTAACCTAACCTAACCTAACCCAACCTAACCCAACCCAACCCAACCTAACCTAACCTAAGCTAACCTAACCTAACCAAACCTAACCTAACCTAACTTAACCTAACCTAACGTAACCTAACCTAACCTATTCTAACGTAACCTAACCTTACCTGACCTAACCTAACCTAACGTAACCTAACCTAACCTAACATAACCTAACGTAACCTAACCTAACCTACCCTAACGTAACCTAACCTAACCTAACCCAACCTAACCCAACCCAACCCAACCCAACAACACCCAACCCAACCTAACCTAACCTAACCTAACCTTACCTAACCTAACCAAATTATCCTTACCTAACCTAACCTAAGCTAACGTAACCTAACCTAACCTAACCTAACGTAACCTAACCTAACCTAACATAACCTAACCTAACCTAACCTGACGTAACCCAACCTAACCTAACCTAACCTAACCTAACCCAACTCAACCCAACCTAACCTAATCTAACCTAACCTAACCTAACCAAACCTAACCTAACCAAACCTAACCTAACCTAACCTAACCTAACCTAACCTAACGACGGTTGCAAGCGCTTTCACATTAAATATCGCAGTTCCCCACTTTAATGGGGAAAAACACTGCATCTCAGTAATTGACAATGTTTAATGCGGTTTTACGACGGTTCATATCTTAACCTAACCTAACATTCGCACTTGTATCTAAAAACGCTCTATTACACTGTTTTGTTCACAATTACGATATTTGCATAACCTCACAGTTTTTCACCAACTTATTGCAGTACAGAACGCTGTATCTCGCTAAATGACATTGTTCTTTAAGGTTTCACGATGCTTGCATGCGCTTTAACGAGAATATCACAATATAGCAGTTTCGAACTTGTAACGGTAGAACACGCAGTATTTGGCTTGTTCATGCCCTTTTGTGTGCTTTCACAACATTTCAGCTATCGCAGTTTAATACTCGCTATAAAACAACACTATCTCGTTAGATGACGTCGTTTTTGGTAGTTTCACGACGCTACCTAGCTTAAACTAACCTAACCTAACCTAACCTTCGCACTTCTATCGTTAGAAAACGTTTTACTCGCCACTTTACAATGTTTTCTACAAGATTACGACGGTTTCATGCGCTTTCACATTAGATATCGTAGTTCCCGACTTGTAATGTTGAAAAACACTACATCTCACTAAGTGACATTGTTTAATGCGGTTTTACGACGGTTGATATGTCAACCTAACCTAACATTCGCACTTGTATCTAAAGACGCTCAATTACACTGTTTCGTTCACAATTACGATATTTGCTTGACCTCACAGTTTCTCACCAACTTATTACAGTACAGAACGCTGTATCTCGCTAAATGACATCGTTCTTTAAGGTTTCACGATACTTGCATGCGCTTTACCGAGAATGTCACAACATAGCAGTTTCGCACTTGTAACGGTACAACACGCAGTATTTGGCTTGTTCATGCCGTTTTGTGTGCTTTCACAACATTTTACCTATCGCAGTTTCGTACTCGCAATAAAACAACACTATCTCGTTAGATGACGTCGTTTTTGGTGGTTTCACGACGCTACCTAGCTTAAACTAACATAACTCAACCTAACATAACCTTCGCACTTCTATCGTTAGAAAACGTTTTACTCGCTACTTTACATTGCTTTCTACAACATTACGACGGTTTCAAGCGCTTTCACATTAGATATCGCAGTTCCCAACTTGTAAAGGTGAAAAACACTGCATCTCACTAAGTGACATTGTTTATTGCGGTTTTACGACGGTTCATACCTTAACCTAACGTAACCTAACCTAACCTAACCCAACCTAACCTAACATAACCTAACCTAACCTAACCTAACCAAACCTAACCTAACGTAACCTAACCTAACCTAACCTAACCTAACCTAACCTAACCTAACGACGTTTGCAAGTGCTTTCACATTAGATATCGCAGTTCCCAACTTGTAATGGTGAAAAACACTGCATCTCACTAAGTGACATTGTTTAATGCGGTTTTACGACGGTTCATATCTTAACCTAACCTAACATTCGTACTTGTATTGAAAAACGCTCTATTACACTGTTTCGTTCACAATTACAATATTTGCATAACCTCACAGTTTTTCACCAACTTATTGCAGTACAGAACGCTGTATCTCGCTAAATGACATTGTTCTTTAAGGTTTCACGATGCTTGCATGCGCTTTAACGAGAATATCACAATATAGCAGTTTCGCACTTGTAACGGTAGAACACGCAGTATTTGGCTTGTTCATGCCGTTTTGTGTGCATTCACAACATTTCACCTATCGCAGTTTAATACTCGCAATAAAACAACACTATCTCGTTAGATGACGTCGTTTTTGGTAGTTTCACGACGCTACATAGCTTAAACTAACATAACTCAAGCTAACCTTCGCACTTCTATCGTTAGAAAACGTTTTACTCGCAACTTTACAATGTTTTCTACAAGATTACGACGGTTTCATGCGATTTCACATTAGATATCGTAGTTCCCGACTTGTAATGTTGAAAAACACTACATCTCATTAAGTGACATTGTTTAATGCGGTTTTACGACGGTTGATATCTCAACCTAACCTAACATTCGCACTTGTATCTAAATACGCTCAATTACACTGTTTCGTTCACAATTACGATATTTGCTTGACCTCACAGTTTCTCACCAACTTATTACAGTACAGAACGCTGTATCTCGCTAAATGACATCAATCTTTAAGGTTTCACGATACTTGCATGCGCTTTAACGAGAATATCACAATAAAGCAGTTTCGCACTTGTAACGGCACAAGACGCAGTATCTGGCTAGTTCATGCCATTTTGTGTGCTTTCCCAATATTTCACCTATCGCAGTTTCGTACTCGCAATAAAACAACACTATCTCGTTAGATGACATCGTTTTTGGTGGTTTCACGACGCTACCTAGCTCAAACTAACCGAACCTTCGCACTTCTATCGTTAGAAAACGTTTTATTCGCTACTTTACAATGTTTTCTACAAGATTACGACGGTTTCATGCGCTTTCACATTAGATATCGCAGTTCCCGACTTGTAATGGTGAAAAACACAGCATCTCACTAAGTGACATTGTTTAATGCGGTTTTAGCGCGGTTCATATCTTAACCTAACCTAACCTTACCTAAACCAACCTAACCTAACCTAACCAAACCTTACCTAACATACCCTAACCTAACCTAACCTAACCTAACCAAACCTAACCTAACCTAACCTAACGTAACCTAACCTAACCTAACCTAACCTAACCTAACCTAACCTAACCTAACGACGTTTGCAAGCGCTTTCACATTAGATTTTGCAGTTCCCGACTTGTAATGGTGAAAAACACTGCATCTCACTAAGTGACATTGATTAATGCGGTTTTACGACGGTTCATATCTTAACCTAACCTAACATTCGCACTTGTATTAAAAAACGCTCTATTACACTGTTTCGTTCACAATTAGGATTTTTGCATAACCTCACAGTTTTTCACCAACTTATTGCAGTACAGAACGCTGTATCTCGCTAAATGACATCGTTCTTTAAGGTTTCACGATGCTTTCATGCGCTTTAACGAGAATATCAAAACATAGCAGTTTCGCACTTGTAACGGTACAACACGCAGTATTTGGCTTGTTCATGCCGTTTTGTGTGCTTTCACAACATTTCACCTATCGCAGTTTCGTACTCGCAATAAAACAACACTATCTCGTTAGATGACGTTGTTTTTGGTAGTTTCACGACGCTACCTAGCTTAAACTAACATAACTCAACCTAACATGACCTTCGCACTTCTATCGTTAGAAAACGTTTTACTCGCTACTTTACATTGCTTTCTACAACATTACGACGGTTTCAAGCGCTTTCACATTAGATATCACAGTTCCCAACTTGTAAAAGTGAAAAACACTGCATCTCACTAAGTGACATTGTTTAATGCGGTTTTACGACGGTTCATACCTTAACCTAACCTAACCTAACCTAACCTAACCTTACCTAACCTAACCTAACCTAACCCAACCCAACCCAACCTAACCTAACCTAACCTAACCTAAACTAACCTAACCCAACCTAACCTAACCTAACCTAACCTAACCTAACCCAACCTAACCAAACCCAACCCAACCTAACCTAACCTAAGCTAACCTAACCTAACCTAACCAAACCTAACCTAACCTAACTTAACCTAACCTAACGTAACCTAACCTAACCTATTCTAACGTAACCTAACCTTACCTGACCTAACCTAACGTAACCTAACCTAACCTAACATAACCGAACGTAACCTAACCTAACCTAACCTAACGTAACCTAACCTAACCTAACCCAACCTAACCCAACCCAACCCAACCCAACAACACCCAACCCAACCTAACCTAACCTAACCTAACCTTACCTAACCTAACCAAATTATCCTTACCTAACCTAACCTAACCTAACGTAACCTAACCTAACCTAACCTAACCTAACGTAACCTAACCTAACCTAACGTAACCTAACCTAACCTAACCCAACCTAACCTAACCTAACCTAACCTAACCCAACTCAACCCAACCTAACCTAATCTAACCTAACCTAACCTAACCTGACCTAACCAAACCTAACCTAACCTAACCTAACCTAACCTAACCTAACCTAACCTAACCTAACGACGTTTGCAAGCGCTTTCACATTAGATATCGCAGTTCCCGACTTGTAATGGTGAAAAACACTGCATCTCACTAAGTGACATTGATTATTGCGGTTTTACGACGGTTCATATCTTAACCTAACCTAACATTCGCACTTGTATTAAAAAACGCTCTATTACACTGTTTCGTTCACAATTAGGATATTTGCATAACCTCACAGTTTTTCACCAACTTATTGCAGTACAGAACGCTGTATCTCGCTAAATGACATCGTTCTTTAAGGTTTCACGATGCTTTCATGCGCTTTAACGAGATTATCACAACATAGCAGTTTCGCACTTGTAACGGTACAACACGCAGTATTTGGCTTGTTCATGCCGTTTTGTGTGCTTTCACAACATTTCACCTATCGCAGTTTCGTACTCGCAATAAAACAACACTATCTCGTTAGATGACGTTGTTTTTGGTAGTTTCACGACGCTACCTAGCTTAAACTAACATAACTCAACCTAACATGACCTTCGCACTTCTATCGTTAGAAAACGTTTTACTCGCTACTTTACATTGCTTTCTACAACATTACGACGGTTTCAAGCGCTTTCACATTAGATATCACAGTTCCCAACTTGTAAAGGTGAAAAACACTGCATCTCACTAAGTGAAATTGTTTAATGCGGTTTTACGACGGTTCATACCTTAACCTAACCTAACCTAACCTAACCTAACCTTACCTAACCTAACCTAACATAACCCAACCCAACCCAACCTAACGTAACCTAAACTAACCTAACCCAACATAACCTAACCTAACCTAACCTAACCTAACCCAACCTAACCCAACCCAACCCAACCTAACCTAACCTAAGCTAACCTAACCTAACCTAACCAAACCTAACCTAACCTAACTTAACCTAACCTAACGTAACCTAACCTAACCTATTCTAACGTAACCTAACCTTACCTGACCTAACCTAACCTAACGTAACCTAACCTAACATAACCTAACGTAACCTAACCTAACCTAACCTAACGACGGTTGCAAGCGCTTTCACATTAAATATCGCAGTTCCCCACTTTTAATGGTGAAAAACACTGCATCTCAGTAATTGACATTGTTTAATGCGGTTTTACGACGGTTCATATCTTAACCTTACCTAACATTCGCACTTGTATCTAAAAACGCTCTATTACACTGTTGTGTTAACAATTACGATATTTGCATAACCTCACAGTTTTTCACCAACTTATTGCAGTACAGAACGCTGTATCTCGTAAATGACATTGTTCTTTAAGGTTTCACGATGCTTGCATTCGCTTTAACGAGAATATCACAATATAGCAGTTTCGCACTTGTAACGGTAGAACACGCAGTATTTGGCTTGTTCATGCCGTTTTGTGTGCTTTCACAACATTTCACCTATCGCAGTTTAATACTAGCTATAAAACAACACTATCTCGTTAGATGACGTCGTTTTTGGTAGTTTCACGACGCTACCTAGCTTAAACTAACCTAACCTAACCTAACCTTCGCACTTCTATCGTTAGAAAACGTTTTACTCGCCACTTTACAATGTTTTCTACAAGATTACGATGGTTTCATGCGCTTTCACATTAGATATCGTAGTTCCCGACTTGTAATGTTCAAAAACACTACATCTCACTAAGTGACATTGTTTAATGCGGTTTTACGACGGTTGATATGTCAACCTAACCTAACATTCGCACTTGTATCTAAAGACGCTCAATTACACTGTTTCGTTCACAATTACAATAATTGCTTGACCTCACAGTTTTTCACCAACTTATTACAGTACAGAACGCTGTATCTCGCTAAATGACATCGTTCTTTAAGGTTTCACGATACTTGCATGCGCTTTACCGAGAATGTCACAACATAGCAGTTTCGCACTTGTAACGGTACAACACGCAGTATTTGGCTTGTTCATGCCGTTTTGTGTGCTTTCACAACATTTTACCTATCGCAGTTTCGTACTCGCAATAAAACAACACTATCTCGTTAGATGACGTCGTTTTTGGTGGTTTCACGACGCTACGTAGCTTAAACTAACATAACTCAACCTAACCGAACCTTCGCACTTCTATCGTTAGAAAACGTTTTATTCGCTACTTTACAATGTTTTCTACAAGATTACGACGGTTCTCACGCTTTCACATTAGATATCGCAGTTCCCGACTTGTAATGGTGAAAAACACAGCATCTCACTAAGTGACATTGTTTAATGCGGTTTTAGCGCGGTTCATATCTTAACCTAACCTAACCTTACCTAAACCAACCTAACCTAACCTAACCTAACCAAACCTTACCTAACATACCCTAACCTAACCTAACCTAACCTAACCTAACCTAACCTAACATAACCTAACGTAACCTAACCTAACCTAACCTAATGTAACCTAACCTAACCTAACCCAACCTAACCCAACCCAACCCAACCCAACAACACCCAATCCAACCTAACCTAACCTAACCTAACCTTACCTAACCTAACCAAATTATCCTTACCTAACCTAACCTAACCTAACGTAACCTAACCTAACCTAACCTAACGTAACCTAACCTAACCTAACGTAACTTAACCTAACCTAACCTGACCTAACCCAACCTAACCTAACCTAACCTAACCTAACCCAACTCAACCCAACCTAACCTAATCTAACCTAACCTAACCTAACCTAACCTAACCAAACCTAACCTAACCTAACCTAACCTAACCTAACCTAACGACGGTTGCAAGCGCTTTCACATTAAATATCGCAGTTCCCCACTTTTAATGGTGAAAAACACTGCATCTCAGTGATTGACATTGTTTAATGTGGTTTTACGACGGTTCATACCTTAACCTAACGTAACCTAACCTAACCTAACCTAACCTAACCCAACCTAACCTAACCTAACCTAACCTAACCCAACCTAACCCAACCCAACCCAACCTAACCTAACCTAACCTAACCTAACTTAACCTTACCTAACGTAACCTAACCTAACCTATTCTAACGTAATCTAACCTTACGTGACCTAACCTAACCTAACGTAACCTAACCTAACCTAACATAACCTAACGTAACCTAACCTAACCTAACCTAATGTAACCTAACCTAACCTAACCCAACCTAACCCAACCCAACCCAACCCAACAACACCCAATCCAACCTAACCTAACCTAACCTAACCTTACCTAACCTAACCAAATTATCCTTACCTAACCTAACCTAACCTAACGTAACCTAACCTAACCTAACCTAACGTAACCTAACCTAACCTAACGTAACCTAACCTAACCTAACCTGACCTAACCCAACCTAACCTAACCTAACCTAACCCAACTCAACCCAACCTAACCTAATCTAACCTAACCTAACCTAACCTAACCAAACCTAACCTAACCTAACCTAACCTAACCTAACCTAACGACGGTTGCAAGCGCTTTCACATTAAATATCGCAGTTCCCCACTTTTATTGGTGAAAAACACTGCATCTCAGTAATTGACATTGTTTAATGCGATTTTACGACGGTTCATATCTTAACCTAACCTAACATTCGTACTTGTATTGAAAAACGCTCTATTACACTGTTTCGTTCACAATTACGATATTTGCATAACCTCACAGTTTATCACCAACTTATTGCAGTACAGAACGCTGTATCTCGCTAAATGACATTGTTCTTTAAGGTTTCACGATGCTTGCATGCGCTTTAACGAGAATATCACAATATAGCAGTTTCGCACTTGTAACGGTAGAACACGCAGTATTTGGCTTGTTCATGCCGTTTTGTGTGCATTCACAACATTTCACCTATCGCAGTTTAATACTCGCAATAAAACAACACTATCTCGTTAGATGACGTCGTTTTTGGTAGTTTCACGACGCTACCTAGCTTAAACTAACCTAACCTAACCTAACCTTCGCACTTCTATCGTTAGAAAACGTTTTACTCGTAACTTTACAATGTTTTCTACAAGATTACGACGGTTTCATGCGCTTTCACATTAGATATTGTAGTTCCCGACTTGTAATGTTGAAAAACACTACATCTCACTAAGTGACATTGTTTAATGCGGTTTTACGACGGTTGATATGTCAACCTAACCTAACATTCGCACTTGTATCTAAAGACGCTAAATTACACTGTTTCGTTCACAATTACGATATTTGCTTAACCTCACAGTTTCTCACCAAACTATTACAGTACAGAACGCTGTATCTCGCTAAATGACATGGTTCTTTAAGGTTTCACGATACTTGCATGCGCTTTACCGAGAATGTCACAACATAGCAGTTTCGCACTTGTAACGGTACAACACGCAGTATTTAGCTTTCATGCCGTTTTGTGTGCTTTCACAACATTTTACCTATCGCAGTTTCGTACTCGCATTAAAACAACACTATCTCGTTAGATGACGTCGTTTTTGGTGGTTTCACGACGCCACCTAGCTTAAACTAACATAACTCAAACTAACCGAACCTTCGCACTTCTATCGTTAGAAAACGTTTTATTCGCTACTTTACAATGTTTTCTACAAGATTACGACGGTTTCATGCGCTTTCACATTAGATATCGCAGTTCCCGACTTGTAATGGTGAAAAACACAGCATCTCACTAAGTGACATTGTTTAATGCGGTTTTAGCGCGGTTCATATCTTAACCTAACCTAACCTTACCTAAACCAACCTAACCTAACCTAACCAAACCTTACCTAACATACCCTAACCTAACCTAACCTAACCTAACCAAACCTAACCTAACCTAACCTAACGTAACCTAACCTAACCTAACCTAACCTAACCTAACCTAACCTAACGACGTTTGCAAGCGCTTTCACATTAGATTTTGCAGTTCCCGACTTGTAATGGTGAAAAACACTGCATCTCACTAAGTGACATTGATTAATGCGGTTTTACGACGGTTCATATCTTAACCTAACCTAACATTCG
>NW_027464717.1:192500-195000 GCF_043290135.1 Rhipicephalus microplus
ATGACATTGTTCTTTAAGGTTTCACGATGCTTGCATGCGCTTTAACGAGAATATCACAATATAGCAGTTTCGCACTTGTAACGGTAGAACACGCAGTATTTGGCTTGTTCATGCCGTTTTGTGCGCTTTCACAACATTTCACCTATCGCAGTTTAATACTCGCTATAAAACAACACTATGTCGTTAGATGACGTCGTTTTTGGTAGTTTCACGACGCTACCTAGCTTAAACTAACATAACTCAACCTAACATGACCTTCGCACTTCTATCGTTAGAAAACGTTTTACTCGCTACTTTACATTGCTTTCTACAACATTACGACGGTTTCAAGCGCTTTCACATTAGATATCACAGTTCCCAACTTGTAAAGGTGAAAAACACTGCATCTCACTAAGTGACATTGTTTAATGCGGTTTTACGACGGTTCATACCTAACCTAACCTAACCTAACCTAACCTTACCTAACCTAACCTAACCTAACCCAACCCAACCCAACCTAACCTAACCTAACCTAACCCAACCTAACCTAACCTAACCTAACCTAACCCAACCTAACCCAACCCAACCTAACCTAACCTAACCTAACTTAACCTAACCTAACGTAACCTAACCTAACCTATTCTAACGTAACCTAACCTTACCTGACCTAACCTAACCTAACGTAACCTAACCTAACCTAACATAACCTAACGTAACCTAACCTAACCTAACCTAATGTAACCTAACCTAACCTAACCCAACCTAACCCAACCCAACCCAACCCAATCCAACAACACCCAATCCAACCTAACCTAACCTAACCTAACCTTACCTAACCTAACCAAATTATCCTTACCTAACCTAACCTAACCTAACGTAACCTAACCTAACCTAACGTAACCTAATCTAACCTAACGTAACCTAACCTAACCTAACCTAACCTGACCTAACCCAACCTAACCTAACCTAACCTAACCTAACCCAACTCAACCCAACCTAACCTAATCTAACCTAACCTAACCTAACCTAACCAAACCTAACCTAACCTAACCTAACCTAACCTAACCTAACGACGGTTGCAAGCGCTTTCACATTAAATATCGCAGTTCCCCACTTTTAATGGTGAAAAACACTGCATCTCAGTAATTGACATTGTTTAATGTGGTTTTACGACGGTTCATATCTTAACCTAACCTAACATTCGCACTTGTATCTAAAAACGCTCTATTACACTGTTTTGTTCACAATTACGATATTTGCATAACCTCACAGTTTTTCGCCAACTTATTGCAGTACAGAACGCTGTATCTCGCTAAATGACATTGTTCTTTAAGGTTTCACGATGCTTGCATGCGCTTTAACGAGAATATCACAATATAGCAGTTTCGCACTTGTAACGGTAGAACACGCAGTATTTGGCTTGTTCATGCCGTTTTGTGTGCTTTCACAACATTTCACCTATCGCAGTTTAATACTCGCTATAAAACAACACTATCTCGTTAGATGACGTCGTTTTTGGTAGTTTCACGACGCTACCTAGCTTAAACTAACCTAACCTAACCTAACCTTCGCACTTCTATCGTTAGAAAACGTTTTACTCGCCACTTTACAATGTTTTCTACAAGATTACGACGGTTTCATGCGCTTTCACATTAGATATCGTAGTTCCCGACTTGTAATGTTGAAAAACATTATATCTCACTAAGTGACATTGTTTAATGCGGTTTTACGACGGTTGATATGTCAACCTAACCTAACATTCGCGCTTGTATCTAAAGACGCTCAATTACACTGTTTCGTTCACAATTACGATATTTGCTTGACCTCACAGTTTCTCACCAACTTATTACAGTACAGAACGCTGTATCTCGCTAAATGACATCGTTCTTTAAGGTTTCACGATACTTGCATGCGCTTTACCGAGAATGTCACAACATAGCACTTTCGCACTTGTAACGGTACAACACGCAGTATTTGGCTTGTTCATGCCGTTTTGTGTGCTTTCACAACATTTTACCTATCGCAGTTTCGTACTCGCAATAAAACAACACTATCTCGTTAGATGACGTCGTTTTTGGTGGTTTCACGACGCTACCTAGCTTAAACTAACATAACTCAACCTAACATAACCTTCGCACTTCTATCGTTAGAAAACGTTTTACTCGCTACTTTACATTGCTTTCTACAACATTACGACGGTTTCAAGCGCTTTCACATTAGATATCGCAGTTCCCGACTTGTAAAGGTGAAAAACACTGCATCTCACTAAGTGACATTGTTTATTGCGGTTTTACGACGGTTCATACCTTAACCTAACGTAACCTAACCTAACCTAACCCAACCTAACCTAACATAACCTAACCTAACCTAACCTAACTAAACCTAACCTAACGTAACCTAACCTAACCTAACCTAACCTAACCTAACGACGTTTGCAAGCGCTTTCACATTAGATATCGCAGTTCCCAACTTCTAATGGTGAAAAACACTGCATCTCACTAAGTGACATTGTTTAATGCGA
>NW_027464717.1:200000-232500 GCF_043290135.1 Rhipicephalus microplus
AAACTAACCGAACCTTCGCACTTCTATCGTTAGAAAACGTTTTATTCGCTACTTTACAATGTTTTCTACAAGATTACGACGGTTTCATGCGCTTTCACATTAGATATCGCAGTTCCCGACTTGTAATGGTGAAAAACACAGCATCTCACTAAGTGACATTGTTTAATGCGGTTTTAGCGCGGTTCATATCTTACCCTAACCTAACCTTACCTAAACCAACCTAACCTAACCTAACCAAACCTTACCTAACATACCCTAACCTAACCTAACCTAACCTAACCAAACCTAACCTAACCTAACCTAACGTAACCTAACCTAACCTAACCTAACCTAACCTAACCTAACCTAACGACGTTTGCAAGAGCTTTCACATTAGATATCGCAGTTCCCGACTTGTAATGGTGAAAAACACTGCATCTCACTAAGTGACATTGTTTAATGCGGTTTTACGACGGTTCATATCTTAACCTAACCTGACATTCGCACTTGTATTAAAAAACGCTCTATTACACTGTTTCGTTCGCAATTAGGATATTTGCATAACCTCACAGATTTTCACCAACTTATTGCAGTACAGAACGCTGTATCTCGCTAAATGACATCGTTCTTTGAGGTTTCACGATGCTTGCATGCGCTTTAACGAGAATATCACAACATAGCAGTTTCGCACTTGTAACGGTACAACACGCAGTATTTGGCTTCTTCATGCCGTTTTGTGTGCTTTCACAACATTTCACCTATCGCAGTTTCGTACTCGCAATAAAACAACACTATCTCGTTAGATGACGTTGTTTTTGGTAGTTTCACGACGCTACCTAGCTTAAACTAACATAACTCAACCTAACATGACCTTCGCACTTCTATCGTTAGAAAACGTTTTACTCGCTACTTTACATTGCTTTCTACAACATTACGACGGTTTCAAGCGCTTTCACATTAGATATCACAGTTCCCAACTTGTAAAGGTGAAAAACACTGCATCTCAATAAGTGACATTGTTTAATGCGGTTTTACGACGGTTCATACCTTAACCTAACCTAACCTAACCTAACCTAACCTTACCTAACCTAACCTAACCTAACCCAACCCAACCCAACCTAACCTAACCTAACCTAACCTAAACTAACCTAACCCAACCTAACCTAACCTAACCTAACCCAACCTAACCCAACCCAACCCAACCTAACCAAACCTAAGCTAACCTAACCTAACCAAACCTAACCTAACCTAACTTAACCTAACCTAACGTAACCTAACCTAACCTATTCTAACGTAACCTAACCTTACCTGACCTAACCTAACCTAACGTAACCTAACCTAACCTAACATAACCTAACGTAACCTAACCTAACCTACCCTAACGTAACCTAACCTAACCTAACCCAACCTAACCCAACCCAACCCAACCCAACAACACCCAACCCAACCTAACCTAACCTAACCTAACCTTACCTAACCTAACCAAATTATCCTTACCTAACCTAACCTAAGCTAACGTAACCTAACCTAACCTAACCTAACGTAACCTAACATAACCTAACATAACCTAACCTAACCTAACCTGACCTAACCCAACCTAACCTAACCTAACCTAACCTAACCCAACTCAACCCAACCTAACCTAATCTAACCTAACCTAACCTAACCAAACCTAACCTAACCAAACCTAACCTAACCTAACCTAACCTAACCTAACCTAACCTAACGACGGTTGCAAGCGCTTTCACATTAAATATCGCAGTTCCCCACTTTAATGGGGAAAAACACTGCATCTCAGTAATTGACAATGTTTAATGCGGTTTTACGACGGTTCATATCTTAACCTAACCTAACATTCGCACTTGTATCTAAAAACGCTCTATTACACTGTTTTGTTCACAATTACGATATTTGCATAACCTCACAGTTTTTCACCAACTTATTGCAGTACAGAACGCTGTATCTCGCTAAATGACATTGTTCTTTAAGGTTTCACGATGCTTGCATGCGCTTTAACGAGAATATCACAATATAGCAGTTTCGAACTTGTAACGGTAGAACACGCAGTATTTGGCTTGTTCATGCCGTTTTGTGTGCTTTCACAACATTTCAGCTATCGCAGTTTAATACTCGCTATAAAACAACACTATCTCGTTAGATGACGTCGTTTTTGGTAGTTTCACGACGCTACCTAGCTTAAACTAACCTAACCTAACCTAACCTTCGCACTTCTATCGTTAGAAAACGTTTTACTCGCCACTTTACAATGTTTTCTACAAGATTACGACGGTTTCATGCGCTTTCACATTAGATATCGTAGTTCCCGACTTGTAATGTTGAAAAACACTACATCTCACTAAGTGACATTGTTTAATGCGGTTTTACGACGGTTGATATGTCAACCTAACCTAACATTCGCACTTGTATCTAAAGACGCTCAATTACACTGTTTCGTTCACAATTACGATATTTGCTTGACCTCACAGTTTCTCACCAACTTATTACAGTACAGAACGCTGTATCTCGCTAAATGACATCGTTCTTTAAGGTTTCACGATACTTGCATGCGCTTTACCGAGAATGTCACAACATAGCAGTTTCGCACTTGTAACGGTACAACACGCAGTATTTGGCTTGTTCATGCCGTTTTGTGTGCTTTCACAACATTTTACCTATCGCAGTTTCGTACTCGCAATAAAACAACACTATCTCGTTAGATGACGTCGTTTTTGGTGGTTTCACGACGCTACCTAGCTTAAACTAACATAACTCAACCTAACATAACCTTCGCACTTCTATCGTTAGAAAACGTTTTACTCGCTACTTTACATTGCTTTCTACAACATTACGACGGTTTCAAGCGCTTTCACATTAGATATCGCAGTTCCCAACTTGTAAAGGTGAAAAACACTGCATCTCATTAAGTGACATTGTTTATTGCGGTTTTACGACGGTTCATACCTTAACCTAACGTAACCTAACCTAACCTAACCCAACCTAACCTAACATAACCTAACCTAACCTAACCTAACCAAACCTAACCTAACGTAACCTAACCTAACCTAACCTAACCTAACCTAACCTAACGACGTTTGCAAGTGCTTTCACATTAGATATCGCAGTTCCCAACTTGTAATGGTGAAAAACACTGCATCTCACTAAGTGACATTGTTTAATGCGGTTTTACGACGGTTCATATCTTAACCTAACCTAACATTCGTACTTGTATTGAAAAACGCTCTATTACACTGTTTCGTTCACAATTACAATATTTGCATAACCTCACAGTTTTTCACCAACTTATTGCAGTACAGAACGCTGTATCTCGCTAAATGACATTGTTCTTTAAGGTTTCACGATGCTTGCATGCGCTTTAACGAGAATATCACAATATAGCAGTTTCGCACTTGTAACGGTAGAACACGCAGTATTTGGCTTGTTCATGCCGTTTTGTGTGCATTCACAACATTTCACCTATCGCAGTTTAATACTCGCAATAAAACAACACTATCTCGTTAGATGACGTCGTTTTTGGTAGTTTCACGACGCTACATAGCTTAAACTAACATAACTCAAGCTAACCTTCGCACTTCTATCGTTAGAAAACGTTTTACTCGCAACTTTACAATGTTTTCTACAAGATTACGACGGTTTCATGCGATTTCACATTAGATATCGTAGTTCCCGACTTGTAATGTTGAAAAACACTACATCTCATTAAGTGACATTGTTTAATGCGGTTTTACGACGGTTGATATCTCAACCTAACCTAACATTCGCACTTGTATCTAAATACGCTCAATTACACTGTTTCGTTCACAATTACGATATTTGCTTGACCTCACAGTTTCTCACCAACTTATTACAGTACAGAACGCTGTATCTCGCTAAATGACATCAATCTTTAAGGTTTCACGATACTTGCATGCGCTTTAACGAGAATATCACAATAAAGCAGTTTCGCACTTGTA
Source organism: Rhipicephalus microplus (assembly GCF_043290135.1). Classification (NCBI taxonomy): domain Eukaryota; kingdom Metazoa; phylum Arthropoda; class Arachnida; order Ixodida; family Ixodidae; genus Rhipicephalus; species Rhipicephalus microplus. Next base: position 203,951 of record NW_027464717.1, read on the forward strand.
ACGGCACAAGACGCAGTATCTGGCTAGTTCATGCCATTTTGTGTGCTTTCCCAATATTTCACCTATCGCAGTTTCGTACTCGCAATAAAACAACACTATCTCGTTAGATGACATCGTTTTTGGTGGTTTCACGACGCTACCTAGCTCAAACTAACCGAACCTTCGCACTTCTATCGTTAGAAAACGTTTTATTCGCTACTTTACAATGTTTTCTACAAGATTACGACGGTTTCATGCGCTTTCACATTAGATATCGCAGTTCCCGACTTGTAATGGTGAAAAACACAGCATCTCACTAAGTGACATTGTTTAATGCGGTTTTAGCGCGGTTCATATCTTACCCTAACCTAACCTTACCTAAACCAACCTAACCTAACCTAACCAAACCTTACCTAACATACCCTAACCTAACCTAACCTAACGAAACCTAACCTAACCTAACCTAACGTAACCTAACCTAACCTAACCTAACCTAACCTAACCTAACCTAACGACGTTTGCAAGAGCTTTCACATTAGATATCGCAGTTCCCGACTTGTAATGGTGAAAAACACTGCATCTCACTAAGTGACATTGTTTAATGCGGTTTTACGACGGTTCATATCTTAACCTAACCTGACATTCGCACTTGTATTAAAAAACGCTCTATTACACTGTTTCGTTCGCAATTAGGATATTTGCATAACCTCACAGATTTTCACCAACTTATTGCAGTACAGAACGCTGTATCTCGCTAAATGACATCGTTCTTTGAGGTTTCACGATGCTTGCATGCGCTTTAACGAGAATATCACAACATAGCAGTTTCGCACTTGTAACGGTACAACACGCAGTATTTGGCTTCTTCATGCCGTTTTGTGTGCTTTCACAACATTTCACCTATCGCAGTTTCGTACTCGCAATAAAACAACACTATCTCGTTAGATGACGTTGTTTTTGGTAGTTTCACGACGCTACCTAGCTTAAACTAACATAACTCAACCTAACATGACCTTCGCACTTCTATCGTTAGAAAACGTTTTACTCGCTACTTTACATTGCTTTCTACAACATTACGACGGTTTCAAGCGCTTTCACATTAGATATCACAGTTCCCAACTTGTAAAGGTGAAAAACACTGCATCTCAATAAGTGACATTGTTTAATGCGGTTTTACGACGGTTCATACCTTAACCTAACCTAACCTAACCTAACCTAACCTTACCTAACCTAACCTAACCTAACCCAACCCAACCCAACCTAACCTAACCTAACCTAACCTAAACTAACCTAACCCAACCTAACCTAACCTAACCTAACCCAACCTAACCCAACCCAACCCAACCTAACCTAACCTAAGCTAACCTAACCTAACCAAACCTAACCTAACCTAACTTAACCTAACCTAACGTAACCTAACCTAACCTATTCTAACGTAACCTAACCTTACCTGACCTAACCTAACCTAACGTAACCTAACCTAACCTAACATAACCTAACGTAACCTAACCTAACCTAACCTAACGTAACCTAACCTAACCTAACCCAACCTAACCCAACCCAACCCAACCCAACAACACCCAACCCAACCTAACCTAACCTAACCTAACCTTACCTAACCTAACCAAATTATCCTTACCTAACCTAACCTAAGCTAACGTAACCTAACCTAACCTAACCTAACGTAACCTAACCTAACCTAACGTAACCTAACCTAACCTAACCTGACCTAACCCAACCTAACCTAACCTAACCTAACCTAACCCAACTCAACCCAACCTAACCTAATCTAACCTAACCTAACCTAACCAAACCTAACCTAACCACCTAACCTAACCTAACCTAACCTAACCTAACCTAACCTAACCTAACCTAACGACGGTTGCAAGCGCTTTCACATTAAATATCGCAGTTCCCCACTTTTAATGGGGAAAAACACTGCATCTCAGTAATTGACAATGTTTAATGCGGTTTTACGACGGTTCATATCTTAACCTAACCTAACATTCGCACTTGTATCTAAAAACGCTCTATTACACTGTTTTGTTCACAATTACGATATTTGCATAACCTCACAGTTTTTCACCAACTTATTGCAGTACAGAACGCTGTATCTCGCTAAATGACATTGTTCTTTAAGGTTTCACGATGCTTGCATGCGCTTTAACGAGAATATCACAATATAGCAGTTTCGAACTTGTAACGGTAGAACACGCAGTATTTGGCTTGTTCATGCCGTTTTGTGTGCTTTCACAACATTTCAGCTATCGCAGTTTAATACTCGCTATAAAACAACACTATCTCGTTAGATGACGTCGTTTTTGGTAGTTTCACGACGCTACCTAGCTTAAACTAACCTAACCTAACCTAACCTTCGCACTTCTATCGTTAGAAAACGTTTTACTCGCCACTTTACAATGTTTTCTACAAGATTACGACGGTTTCATGCGCTTTCACATTAGATATCGTAGTTCCCGACTTGTAATGTTGAAAAACACTACATCTCACTAAGTGACATTGTTTAATGCGGTTTTACGACGGTTGATATGTCAACCTAACCCAACATTCGCACTTGTATCTAGAGACGCTCAATTACACTGTTTCGTTCACAATTACGATATTTGCTTGACCTCACAGTTTCTCACCAACTTATTACAGTACAGAACGCTGTATCTCGCTAAATGACATCGTTCTTTAAGGTTTCACGATACTTGCATGCGCTATACCGAGAATGTCACAACATAGCACTTTCGCACTTGTAACGGTACAACACGCAGTATTTGGCTTGTTCATGCCGTTTTGTGTGCTTTCACAACATTTTACCTATCGCAGTTTCGTACTCGCAATAAAACAAAACTATCTCGTTAGATGACGTCGTTTTTGGTGGTTTCACGACGCTACCTAGCTTAAACTAACATAACTCAACCTAACATAACCTTCGCACTTCTATCGTTAGAAAACGTTTTACTCGCTACTTTACATTGCTTTCTACAACATTACGACGGTTTCAAGCGCTTTCACATTAGATATCGCAGTTCCCAACTTGTAATGGTGAAAAACACTGCATCTCAGTAATTGACAATGTTTAATGCGGTTTTACGACGGTTCATATCTTAACCTAACCTAACATTCGCACTTGTATCTAAAAACGCTCTATTACACTGTTTTGTTCACAATTACGATATTTGCATAACCTCACAGTTTTTCACCAACTTATTGCAGTACAGAACGCTGTATCTCGCTAAATGACATTGTTCTTTAAGGTTTCACGATGCTTGCATGCGCTTTAACGAGAATATCACAATATAGCAGTTTCGCACTTGTAACGGTAGAACACGCAGTATTTGGCTTGTTCATGCCGTTTTGTGTGCATTCACAACATTTCACCTATCGCAGTTTAATACTCGCAATAAAACAACACTATCTCGTTAGATGACGTCGCTTTTGGTAGTTTCACGACGCTACCTAGCTTAAACTAACCTAACCTAACCTAACCTTCGCACTTCTATCGTTAGAAAACGTTTTACGCGCAACTTTACAATGTTTTCTACAAGATTACGACGGTTTCATGCGCTTTCACATTAGATATCGTAGTTCCCGACTTGTAATGTTGAAAAACACTACATCTCACTAAGTGACATTGTTTAATGCGGTTTTACGACGGTTGATATGTCAACCTAACCTAACATTCGCACTTGTATATAAAGACGCTCAATTACACTGTTTCGTTCACAATTACGATATTTGCTTGACCTCACAGTTTCTCACCAACTTATTACAGTACAGAACGCTGTATCTCGCTAAATGACATCGTTCTTTAAGGTTTCACGATACTTGCATGCGCTTTAACGAGAATATCACAATAAAGCAGTTTCGCACTTGTAACGGCACAAGACGCAGTATCTGGCTAGTTCATGCCATTTTGTGTGCTTTCCCAATATTTCACCTATCGCAGTTTCGTACTCGCAATAAAACAACACTATCTCGTTAGATGACATCGTTTTTGGTGGTTTCACGACGCTACCTAGCTCAAACTAACCGAACGTTCGCACTTCTATCGTTAGAAAACGTTTTATTCGCTACTTTACAATTTTTTCTACAAGATTACGACGGTTTCATGCGCTTTCACATTAGATATCGCAGTTCCCGACTTGTAATGGTGAAAAACACAGCATCTCACTAAGTGACATTGTTTAATGCGGTTTTAGCGCGGTTCATATCTTAACCTAACCTAACCTTACCTAAACCAACCTAACCTAACCTAACCTAACCAAACCTTACCTAATATACCCTAACCTAACCTAACCTAACCTAACCAAACCTAACCTAACCTAACCTAACCTAACCTAACCTAACCTAACCTAACCTAACCTAACGACGTTTGCAAGCGCTTTCACATTAGATATCGCAGTTCTCGACTTGTAATGGTGAAAAACACTGCATCTCAGTAATTGACATTGTTTAATGCGGTTTTACGACGGTTCATATCTTAACCTAACCTAACATTCGCACTTGTATCTAAAAACGCTCTATTACACTGTTTTGTTCACAATTACGATATTTGCATAACCTCACAGTTTTTCACCAACTTATTGCAGTACAGAACGCTGTATCTCGCTAAATGACATTGTTCTTTAAGGTTTCACGATGCTTGCATGCGCTTTAACGAGAATATCACAATATAGCAGTTTCGCACTTGTAACGGTAGAACACGCAGTATTTGGCTTGTTCATGCCGTTTTGTGTGCTTTCACAACATTTCACCTATCGCAGTTTAATACTCGCTATAAAACAACACTATCTCGTTAGATGACGTTGTTTTTGGTAGTTTCACGACGCTACCTAGCTTAAACTAACCTAACCTAACCTAACCTTCGCACTTCTATTGTTAGAAAACGTTTTACTCGCCACTTTACAATGTTTTCTACAAGATTACGACGGTTTCATGCGCTTTCACATTAGATATCGTAGTTCCCGACTTGTAATGTTGAAAAACACTACATCTCACTAAGTGACATTGTTTAATGCGGTTTTACGACGGTTGATATCTCAACCTAACCTAACATTCGCACTTGTATCTAAATACGCTCAATTACACTGTTTCGTTCACAATTACGATATTTGCTTGACCTCACAGTTTCTCACCAACTTATTACAGTACAGAACGCTGTATCTCGCTAAATGACATCGTTCTTTAAGGTTTCACGATACTTGCATGCGCTTTAACGAGAATATCACAATAAAGCAGTTTCGCACTTGTAACGGCACAAGACGCAGTATCTGGCTAGTTCATGCCATTTTGTGTGCTTTCCCAATATTTCACCTATCGCAGTTTCGTACTCGCAATAAAACAACACTATCTCGTTAGATGACATCGTTTTTGGTGGTTTCACGACGCTACCTAGCTCAAACTAACCGAACCTTCGCACTTCTATCGTTAGAAAACGTTTTATTCGCTACTTTACAATGTTTTCTACAAGATTACGACGGTTTCATGCGCTTTCACATTAGATATCGCAGTTCCCGACTTGTAATGGTGAAAAACACAGCATCTCACTAAGTGACATTGTTTAATGCGGTTTTAGCGCGGTTCATATCTTAACCTAACCTAACCTTACCTAAACCAACCTAACCTAACCTAACCAAACCTTACCTAACATACCCTAACCTAACCTAACCTAACCAAACCTAACCTAACCTAACCTAACGTAACCTAACCTAACCTAACCTAACCTAACCTAACCTAACCTAACGACGTTTGCAAGAGCTTTCACTTTAGATATCGCAGTTCCCGACTTGTAATGGTGAAAAACATTGCATCTCAATAAGTGACATTGTTTAATGCGGTTTTACGACAGTTCATATCTTAACCTAACCTGACATTCGCACTTGTATTAAAAAACGCTCTATTACACTGTTTCGTTCGCAATTAGGATATTTGCATAACCTCACAGATTTTCACCAACCTATTGCAGTACAGAACGCTGTATCTCGCTAAATGACATCGTTCTTTGAGGTTTCACGATGCTTGCATGCGCTTTAACGAGAATATCACAACATAGCAGTTTCGCACTTGTAACGGTACAACACGCAGTATTTGGCTTGTTCATGCCGTTTTGTGTGCTTTCACAACATTTCACCTATCGCAGTTTAATACTCGCTATAAAACAACACTATCTCGTTAGATGACGTTGTTTTTGGTAGTTTCACGACGCTACCTAGCTTAAACTAACCTAACCTAACCTAACCTTCGCACTTCTATTGTTAGAAAACGTTTTACTCGCCACTTTACAATGTTTTCTACAAGATTACGACGGTTTCATGCGCTTTCACATTAGATATCGTAGTTCCCGACTTGTAATGTTGAAAAACACTACATCTCACTAAGTGACATTGTTTAATGCGGTTTTACGACGGTTGATATCTCAACCTAACCTAACATTCGCACTTGTATCTAAATACGCTCAATTACACTGTTTCGTTCACAATTACGATATTTGCTTGACCTCACAGTTTCTCACCAACTTATTACAGTACAGAACGCTGTATCTCGCTAAATGACATCGTTCTTTAAGGTTTCACGATACTTGCATGCGCTTTAACGAGAATATCACAATAAAGCAGTTTCGCACTTGTAACGGCACAAGACGCAGTATCTGGCTAGTTCATGCCATTTTGTGTGCTTTCCCAATATTTCACCTATCGCAGTTTCGTACTCGCAATAAAACAACACTATCTCGTTAGATGACATCTTTTTTGGTGGTTTCACGACGCTACCTAGCTCAAACTAACCGAACCTTCGCACTTCTATCGTTAGAAAACGTTTTATTCGCTACTTTACAATGTTTTCTACAAGATTACGACGGTTTCATGCGCTTTCACATTAGATATCGCAGTTCCCGACTTGTAATGGTGAAAAACACAGCATCTCACTAAGTGACATTGTTTAATGCGGTTTTAGCGCGGTTCATATCTTAACCTAACCTAACCTTACCTAAACCAACCTAACCTAACCTAACCAAACCTTACCTAACATACCCTAACCTAACCTAACCTAACCTAACCAAACCTAACCTAACCTAACCTAACGTAACCTAACCTAACCTAACCTAACCTAACCTAACCTAACCTAACGACGTTTGCAAGAGCTTTCACTTTAGATATCGCAGTTCCCGACTTGTAATGGTGAAAAACATTGCATCTCAATAAGTGACATTGTTTAATGCGGTTTTACGACGGTTCATATCTTAACCTAACCTGACATTCGCACTTGTATTAAAAAACGCTCTATTACACTGTTTCGTTCGCAATTAGGATATTTGCATAACCTCACAGATTTTCACCAACCTATTGCAGTACAGAACGCTGTATCTCGCTAAATGACATCGTTCTTTGAGGTTTCACGATGCTTGCATGCGCTTTAACGAGAATATCACAACATAGCAGTTTCGCACTTGTAACGGTACAACACGCAGTATTTGGCTTGTTCATGCCGTTTTGTGTGCTTTCACATTTCACCTATCGCAGTTTCGTACTCGCAATAAAACAACACTATCTCGTTAGATGACGTTGTTTTTGGTAGTTTCACGACGCTACCTAGCTTAAACTAACATAACTCAACCTAACATGACCTTCGCACTTCTATCGTTAGAAAACGTTTTACTCGCTACTTTACATTGCTTTCTACAACATTACGACGGTTTCAAGCGCTTTCACATTAGATATCACAGTTCCCAACTTGTAAAGGTGAAAAACACTGCATCTCAATAAGTGACATTGTTTAATGCGGTTTTACGACGGTTCATACCTTAACCTAACCTAACCTAACCTAAACTTACCTAACCTAACCTAACCTAACCCAACCCAACCCAACCTAACCTAACCTAACCTAACCTAAACTAACCTAACCTAACCAAACCTAACCTAACCTAACCTAACCTAACCTAACGTAACCTAACCTAACCTATTCTAACGTAACCTAACCTTACCTGACCTAACCTAACCTAACGTAACCTAACCTAACCTAACATAACCTAACGTAACCTAACCTAACCTAACCTAACGTAACCTAACCTAACCTAACCCAACCTAACCCAACCCAACCCAACCCAACCCAACAACACCCAACCCAACCTAACCTAACCTAACCTAACCTTACCTAACCTAACCAAATTATCCTTACCTAACCTAACCTAAGCTAACGTAACCTAACCTAACCTAACCTAACGTAACCTAACCTAACCTAACGTAACCTAACCTAACCTAACCTGACCTAACCCAACCTAACCTAACCTAACCTAACCTAACCTAACCCAACTCAACCCAACCTAACCTAATCTAACCTAACCTAACCTAACCAAACCTAACCAAACCAAACCTAACCTAACCTAACCTAACCTAACCTAACCTAACCTAACGACGGTTGCAAGCGCTTTCACATTAAATATCGCAGTTCCCCACTTTTAATGGGGAAAAACACTGCATCTCAGTAATTGACAATGTTTAATGCGGTTTTACGACGGTTCATATCTTAACCTAACCTAACATTCGTACTTGTATTGAAAAACGCTCTATTACACTGTTTCGTTCACAATTACGATATTTGAATAACCTCACAGTTTTTCACCAACTTATTGCAGTACAGAACGCTGTATCTCGCTAAATGACATTGTTCTTTAAGGTTTCACGATGCTTGCATGCGCTTTAACGAGAATATCACAATATAGCAGTTTCGCACTTGTAACGGTAGAACACGCAGTATTTGGCTTGTTCATGCCGTTTTGTGTGCATTCACAACATTTCACCTATCGCAGTTTAATACTCGCAATAAAACAACACTATCTCGTTAGATGACGTCGTTTTTGGTAGTTTCACGACGCTACCTAGCTTAAACTAACCTAACCTAACCTAACCCTCGCACTTCTATCGTTAGAAAACGTTTTACGCGCAACTTTACAATGTTTTCTACAAGATTACGACGGTTTCATGCGCTTTCACATTAGATATCGTAGTTCCCGACTTGTAATGTTGAAAAACACTACATCTCACTAAGTGACATTGTTTAATGCGGTTTTACGACGGTTGATATGTCAACCTAACCTAACATTCGCACTTGTATATAAAGACGCTCAATTACACTGTTTCGTTCACAATTACGATATTTGCTTGACCTCACAGTTTCTCACCAACTTATTACAGTACAGAACGCTGTATCTCGCTAAATGACATCGTTCTTTAAGGTTTCACGATACTTGCATGCGCTTTAACGAGAATATCACAATAAAGCAGTTTCGCACTTGTAACGGCACAAGACGCAGTATCTGGCTAGTTCATGCCATTTTGTGTGCTTTCCCAATATTTCACCTATCGCAGTTTCGTACTCGCAATAAAACAACACTATCTCGTTAGATGACGTCGTTTTTGGTGGTTTCACGACGCTACCTAGCTCAAACTAACCGAACCTTCGCACTTCTATCGTTAGAAAACGTTTTATTCGCTACTTTACAATGTTTTCTACAAGATTACGACGGTTTCATGCGCTTTCACATTACATATCGCAGTTCCCGACTTGTAATGGTGAAAAACACAGCATCTCACTAAGTGACATTGTGTAATGCGGTTTTAGCGCGGTTCATATCTTAACCTAACCTAACCTTACCTAAACCAACCTAACCTAACCTAACCTAACCAAACCTTACCTAACATACCCTAACCTAACCTAACCTAACCTAACCAAACCTAACCTAACCTAACCTAACCTAACGTAACCTAACCTAACCTAACCTAACCTAACCTAACCTAACGACGTTTGCAAGCGCTTTCACATTAGATATCGCAGTTCTCGACTTGTAATGGTGAAAAACACTGCATCTCAGTAATTGACATTGTTTAATGCGGTTTTACGACGGTTCATATCTTAACCTAACCTAACATTCGCACTTGTATATAAAAACGCTCTATTACACTGTTTTGTTCACAATTACGATATTTGCATAACCTCACAGTTTTTCACCAACTTATTGCAGTACAGAACGCTGTATCTCGCTAAATGACATTGTTCTTTAAGGTTTCACGATGCTTGCATGCGCTTTAACGAGAATATCACAATATAGCAGTTTCGCACTTGTAACGGTAGAACACGCAGTATTTGGCTTGTTCATGCCGTTTTGTGTGCTTTCACAACATTTCACCTATCGCAGTTTAATACTCGCTATAAAACAACACTATCTCGTTAGATGACGTTGTTTTTGGTAGTTTCACGACGCTACCTAGCTTAAACTAACCTAACCTAACCTAACCTTCGCACTTCTATTGTTAGAAAACGTTTTACTCGCCACTTTACAATGTTTTCTACAAGATTACGACGGTTTCATGCGCTTTCACATTAGATATCGTAGTTCCCGACTTGTAATGTTGAAAAACACTACATCTCACTAAGTGACATTGTTTAATGCGGTTTTACGACGGTTGATATCTCAACCTAACCTAACATTCGCACTTGTATCTAAATACGCTCAATTACACTGTTTCGTTCACAATTACGATATTTGCTTGACCTCACAGTTTCTCACCAACTTATTACAGTACAGAACGCTGTATCTCGCTAAATGACATCGTTCTTTAAGGTTTCACGATACTTGCATGCGCTTTAACGAGAATATCACAATAAAGCAGTTTCGCACTTGTAACGGCACAAGACGCAGTATCTGGCTAGTTCATGCCATTTTGTGTGCTTTCCCAATATTTCACCTATCGCAGTTTCGTACTCGCAATAAAACAACACTATCTCGTTAGATGACATCGTTTTTGGTGGTTTCACGACGCTACCTAGCTCAAACTAACCGAACCTTCGCACTTCTATCGTTAGAAAACGTTTTATTCGCTACTTTACAATGTTTTCTACAAGATTACGACGGTTTCATGCGCTTTCACATTAGATATCGCAGTTCCCGACTTGTAATGGTGAAAAACACAGCATCTCACTAAGTGACATTGTTTAATGCGGTTTTAGCGCGGTTCATATCTTAACCTAACCTAACCTTACCTAAACCAACCTAACCTAACCTAACCAAACCTTACCTAACATACCCTAACCTAACCTAACCTAACCAAACCTAACCTAACCTAACCTAACGTAACCTAACCTAACCTAACCTAACCTAACCTAACCTAACGACGTTTGCAAGAGCTTTCACATTAGATATCGCAGTTCCCGACTTGTAATGGTGAAAAACACTGCATCTCAATAAGTGACATTGTTTAATGCGGTTTTACGACGGTTCATATCTTAACCTAACCTGACATTCGCACTTGTATTAAAAAACGCTCTATTACACTGTTTCGTTCGCAATTAGGATATTTGCATAACCTCACAGATTTTCACCAACCTATTGCAGTACAGAACGCTGTATCTCGCTAAATGACATCGTTCTTTGAGGTTTCACGATGCTTGCATGCGCTTTAACGAGAATATCACAACATAGCAGTTTCGCACTTGTAACGGTACAACACGCAGTATTTGGCTTGTTCATGCCGTTTTGTGTGCTTTCACATTTCACCTATCGCAGTTTCGTACTCGCAATAAAACAACACTATCTCGTTAGATGACGTTGTTTTTGGTAGTTTCACGACGCTACCTAGCTTAAACTAACATAACTCAACCTAACATGACCTTCGCACTTCTATCGTTAGAAAACGTTTTACTCGCTACTTTACATTGCTTTCTACAACATTACGACGGTTTCAAGCGCTTTCACATTAGATATCACAGTTCCCAACTTGTAAAGGTGAAAAACACTGCATCTCAATAAGTGACATTGTTTAATGCGGTTTTACGACGGTTCATACCTTAACCTAACCTAACCTAACCTAACCTTACCTAACCTAACCTAACCTAACCCAACCCAACCCAACCTAACCTAACCTAACCTAACCTAAACTAACCTAACCCAACCTAACCTAACCTAACCCAACCTAACCCAACCCAACCCAACCTAACCTAACCTAAGCTAACCTAACCTAACCAAACCTAACCTAACCTAACTTAACCTAACCTAACGTAACCTAACCTAACCTATTCTAACGTAACCTAACCTTACCTGACCTAACCTAACCTAACGTAACCTAACCTAACCTAACATAACCTAACGTAACCTAACCTAACCTAACCTAACGTAACCTAACCTAACCTAACCCAACCTAACCCAACCCAACCCAACCCAACAACACCCAACCCAACCTAACCTAACCTAACCTAACCTTACCTAACCTAACCAAATTATCTTTACCTAACCTAACCTAAGCTAACGTAACCTAACCTAACCTAACCTAACGTAACCTAACCTAACCTAACGTAACCTAACCTAACCTAACCTGACCTAATTCAACCTAACCTAACCTAACCTAACCCAACTCAACCCAACCTAACCTAATCTAACCTAACCTAACCTAACCAAACCTAACCAAACCAAACCTAACCTAACCTAACCTAACCTAACCTAACGACGGTTGCAAGCGCTTTCACATTAAATATCGCAGTTCCCCACTTTTAATGGGGAAAAACACTGCATCTCAGTAATTGACAATGTTTAAAGCGGTTTTACGACGGTTCATATCTTAACCTAACCTAACATTCGCACTTGTATCTAAAAACGCTCTATTACACTGTTTTGTTCACAATTACGATATTTGCATAACCTCACAGTTTTTCACCAACTTATTGCAGTACAGAACGCTGTATCTCGCTAAATGACATTGTTCTTTAAGGTTTCACGATGCTTGCATGCGCTTTAACGAGAATATCACAATATAGCAGTTTCGCACTTGTAACGGTAGAACACGCAGTATTTGGCTTGTTCATGCCGTTTTGTGTGCTTTCACAACATTTCACCTATCGCAGTTTAATACTCGCTATAAAACAACACTATCTCGTTAGATGACGTCGTTTTTGGTGGTTTCACGACGCTACCTAGCTTAAACTAACATAACTCAACCTAACATAACCTTCGCACTTCTATCGTTAGAAAACGTTTTACTCGCTACTTTACATTGCTTTCTACAACATTACGACGGTTTCAAGCGCTTTCACATTAGATATCGCAGTTCCCAACTTGTAATGGTGAAAAACACTGCATCTCACTAAGTGACATTGTTTAATGCGGTTTTACGACGGTTCATATCTTAACCTAACCTAACATTCGTACTTGTATTGAAAAACGCTCTATTACACTGTTTCGTTCACAATTACGATATTTGAATCCCCTCACAGTTTTTCACCAACTTATTGCAGTACAGAACGCTGTATCTCGCTAAATGACATTGTTCTTTAAGGTTTCACGATGCTTGCATGCGCTTTAACGAGAATGTCACAATATAGCAGTTTCGCACTTGTAACGGTAGAAAACGCAGTATTTGGCTTGTTCATGCCGTTTTGTGTGCTTTCACAACATTTCACCTATCGCAGTTTAATACTCGCTATAAAACAACACTATCTCGTTAGATGACGTCGTTTTTGGTAGTTTCACGACGCTACCTAGCTTAAACTAACCTAACCTAACCTAACCTTCGCACTTCTATCGTTAGAAAACGTTTTACTCGCCACTTTACATTGCTTTCTACAACATTACGACGGTTTCAAGCGCTTTCACATTAGATATCGCAGTTCCCAACTTGTAATGGTGAAAAACACTGCATCTCACTAAGTGACATTGTTTAATGCGGTTTTACGACGGTTCATATCTTAACCTAACCTAACATTCGTACTTGTATTGAAAAACGCTCTATTACACTGTTTCGTTCACAATTACGATATTTGAATAACCTCACAGTTTTTCACCAACTTATTGCAGTACAGAACGCTGTATCTCGCTAAATGACATTGTTCTTTAAGGTTTCACGATGCTTGCATGCGCTTTAACGAGAATATCACAATATAGCAGTTTCGCACTTGTAACGGTAGAACACGCAGTATTTGGCTTGTTCATGCCGTTTTGTGTGCATTCACAACATTTCACCTATCGCAGTTTAATACTCGCAATAAAACAACACTATCTCGTTAGATGACGTCGTTTTTGGTAGTTTCACGACGCTACCTAGCTTAAACTAACCTAACCTAACCTAACCTTCGCACTTCTATCGTTAGAAAACGTTTTACTCGCCACTTTACAATGTTTTCTACAAGATTACGACGGTTTCATGCGCTTTCACATTAGATATCGTAGTTCCCGACTTGTAATGTTGAAAAACACTACATCTCACTAAGTGACATTGTTTAATGCGGTTTTACGACGGTTGATATGTCAACCTAACCTAACATTCGCACTTGTATCTAAAGACGCTCAATTACACTGTTTCGTTCACAATTACGATATTTGCTTGACCTCACAGTTTCTCACCAACTTATTACAGTACAGAACGCTGTATCTCGCTAAATGACATCGTTCTTTAAGGTTTCACGATACTTGCATGCGCTATACCGAGAATGTCACAACATAGCACTTTCGCACTTGTAACGGTACAACACGCAGTATTTGGCTTGTTCATGCCGTTTTGTGTGCTTTCACAACATTTTACCTATCGCAGTTTCGTACTCGCAATAAAACAAAACTATCTCGTTAGATGACGTCGTTTTTGGTGGTTTCACGACGCTACCTAGCTTAAACTAACATAACTCAACCTAACATAACCTTCGCACTTCTATCGTTAGAAAACGTTTTACTCGCTACTTTACATTGCTTTCTACAACATTACGACGGTTTCAAGCGCTTTCACATTAGATATCGCAGTTCCCAACTTGTAATGGTGAAAAACACTGCATCTCACTAAGTGACATTGTTTAATGCGGTTTTACGACGGTTCATATCTTAACCTAACCTAACATTCGTACTTGTATTGAAAAACGCTCTATTACACTGTTTCGTTCACAATTACGATATTTGAATAACCTCACAGTTTTTCACCAACTTATTGCAGTACAGAACGCTGTATCTCGCTAAATGACATTGTTCTTTAAGGTTTCACGATGCTTGCATGCGCTTTAACGAGAATATCACAATATAGCAGTTTCGCACTTGTAACGGTAGAACACGCAGTATTTGGCTTGTTCATGCCGTTTTGTGTGCATTCACAACATTTCACCTATCGCAGTTTAATACTCGCAATAAAACAACACTATCTCGTTAGATGACGTCGTTTTTGGTAGTTTCACGACGCTACCTAGCTTAAACTAACCTAACCTAACCTAACCCTCGCACTTCTATCGTTAGAAAACGTTTTACGCGCAACTTTACAATGTTTTCTACAAGATTACGACGGTTTCATGCGCTTTCACATTAGATATCGTAGTTCCCGACTTGTAATGTTGAAAAACACTACATCTCACTAAGTGACATTGTTTAATGCGGTTTTACGACGGTTGATATGTCAACCTAACCTAACATTCGCACTTGTATATAAAGACGCTCAATTACACTGTTTCGTTCACAATTACGATATTTGCTTGACCTCACAGTTTCTCACCAACTTATTACAGTACAGAACGCTGTATCTCGCTAAATGACATCGTTCTTTAAGGTTTCACGATACTTGCATGCGCTTTAACGAGAATATCACAATAAAGCAGTTTCGCACTTGTAACGGCACAAGACGCAGTATCTGGCTAGTTCATGCCATTTTGTGTGCTTTCCCAATATTTCACCTATCGCAGTTTCGTACTCGCAATAAAACAACACTATCTCGTTAGATGACGTCGTTTTTGGTGGTTTCACGACGCTACCTAGCTCAAACTAACCGAACCTTCGCACTTCTATCGTTAGAAAACGTTTTATTCGCTACTTTACAATGTTTTCTACAAGATTACGACGGTTTCATGCGCTTTCACATTACATATCGCAGTTCCCGACTTGTAATGGTGAAAAACACAGCATCTCACTAAGTGACATTGTGTAATGCGGTTTTAGCGCGGTTCATATCTTAACCTAACCTAACCTTACCTAAACCAACCTAACCTAACCTAACCTAACCAAACCTTACCTAACATACCCTAACCTAACCTAACCTAACCTAACCTAACCAAACCTAACCTAACCTAACCTAACCTAACCTAACGTAACCTAACCTAACCTAACCTAACCTAACCTAACCTAACGACGTTTGCAAGCGCTTTCACATTAGATATCGCAGTTCTCGACTTGTAATGGTGAAAAACACTGCATCTCAGTAATTGACATTGTTTAATGCGGTTTTACGACGGTTCATATCTTAACCTAACCTAACATTCGCACTTGTATATAAAAACGCTCTATTACACTGTTTTGTTCACAATTACGATATTTGCATAACCTCACAGTTTTTCACCAACTTATTGCAGTACAGAACGCTGTATCTCGCTAAATGACATTGTTCTTTAAGGTTTCACGATGCTTGCATGCGCTTTAACGAGAATATCACAATATAGCAGTTTCGCACTTGTAACGGTAGAACACGCAGTATTTGGCTTGTTCATGCCGTTTTGTGTGCTTTCACAACATTTCACCTATCGCAGTTTAATACTCGCTATAAAACAACACTATCTCGTTAGATGACGTTGTTTTTGGTAGTTTCACGACGCTACCTAGCTTAAACTAACCTAACCTAACCTAACCTTCGCACTTCTATTGTTAGAAAACGTTTTACTCGCCACTTTACAATGTTTTCTACAAGATTACGACGGTTTCATGCGCTTTCACATTAGATATCGTAGTTCCCGACTTGTAATGTTGAAAAACACTACATCTCACTAAGTGACATTGTTTAATGCGGTTTTACGACGGTTGATATCTCAACCTAACCTAACATTCGCACTTGTATCTAAATACGCTCAATTACACTGTTTCGTTCACAATTACGATATTTGCTTGACCTCACAGTTTCTCACCAACTTATTACAGTACAGAACGCTGTATCTCGCTAAATGACATCGTTCTTTAAGGTTTCACGATACTTGCATGCGCTTTAACGAGAATATCACAATAAAGCAGTTTCGCACTTGTAACGGCACAAGACGCAGTATCTGGCTAGTTCATGCCATTTTGTGTGCTTTCCCAATATTTCACCTATCGCAGTTTCGTACTCGCAATAAAACAACACTATCTCGTTAGATGACATCGTTTTTGGTGGTTTCACGACGTTACCTAGCTCAAACTAACCGAACCTTCGCACTTCTATCGTTAGAAAACGTTTTATTCGCTACTTTACAATGTTTTCTACAAGATTACGACGGTTTCATGCGCTTTCACATTAGATATCGCAGTTCCCGACTTGTAATGGTGAAAAACACAGCATCTCACTAAGTGACATTGTTTAATGCGGTTTTAGCGCGGTTCATATCTTAACCTAACCTAACCTTACCTAAACCAACCTAACCTAACCTAACCAAACCTTACCTAACATACCCTAACCTAACCTAACCTAACCTAACCAAACCTAACCTAACCTAACCTAACGTAACCTAACCTAACCTAACCTAACCTAACCTAACGACGTTTGCAAGAGCTTTCACATTAGATATCGCAGTTCCCGACTTGTAATGGTGAAAAACACTGCATCTCAATAAGTGACATTGTTTAATGCGGTTTTACGACGGTTCATATCTTAACCTAACCTGACATTCGCACTTGTATTAAAAAACGCTCTATTACACTGTTTCGTTCGCAATTAGGATATTTGCATAACCTCACAGATTTTCACCAACCTATTGCAGTACAGAACGCTGTATCTCGCTAAATGACATCGTTCTTTGAGGTTTCACGATGCTTGCATGCGCTTTAACGAGAATATCACAACATAGCAGTTTCGCACTTGTAACGGTACAACACGCAGTATTTGGCTTGTTCATGCCGTTTTGTGTGCTTTCACATTTCACCTATCGCAGTTTCGTACTCGCAATAAAACAACACTATCTCGTTAGATGACGTTGTTTTTGGTAGTTTCACGACGCTACCTAGCTTAAACTAACATAACTCAACCTAACATGACCTTCGCACTTCTATCGTTAGAAAACGTTTTACTCGCTACTTTACATTGCTTTCTACAACATTACGACGGTTTCAAGCGCTTTCACATTAGATATCACAGTTCCCAACTTGTAAAGGTGAAAAACACTGCATCTCAATAAGTGACATTGTTTAATGCGGTTTTACGACGGTTCATACCTTAACCTAACCTAACCTAACCTAACCTTACCTAACCTAACCTAACCTAACCCAACCCAACCCAACCTAACCTAACCTAACCTAACCTAAACTAACCTAACCCAACCTAACCTAACCTAACCTAACCCAACCTAACCCAACCCAACCCAACCCAACCTAACCTAAGCTAACCTAACCTAACCAAACCTAACCTAACCTAACTTAACCTAACCTAACGTAACCTAACCTAACCTATTCTAACGTAACCTAACCTTACCTGACCTAACCTAACCTAACGTAACCTAACCTAACCTAACATAACCTAACGTAACCTAACCTAACCTAACCTAACGTAACCTAACCTAACCTAACCCAACCTAACCCAACCCAACCCAACCCAACAACACCCAACCCAACCTAACCTAACCTAACCTAACCTTACCTAACCTAACCAAATTATCTTTACCTAACCTAACCTAAGCTAACGTAACCTAACCTAACCTAACCTAACGTAACCTAACCTAACCTAACGTAACCTAACCTAACCTAACCTGACCTAATTCAACCTAACCTAACCTAACCTAACCTAACCCAACTCAACCCAGCCTAACCTAATCTAACCTAACCTAACCTAACCAAACCTAACCAAACCAAACCTAACCTAACCTAACCTAACCTAACCTAACGACGGTTGCAAGCGCTTTCACATTAAATATCGCAGTTCCCCACTTTTAATGGGGAAAAACACTGCATCTCAGTAATTGACAATGTTTAAAGCGGTTTTACGACGGTTCATATCTTAACCTAACCTAACATTCGCACTTGTATCTAAAAACGCTCTATTACACTGTTTTGTTCACAATTACGATATTTGCATAACCTCACAGTTTTTCACCAACTTATTGCAGTACAGAACGCTGTATCTCGCTAAATGACATTGTTCTTTAAGGTTTCACGATGCTTGCATGCGCTTTAACGAGAATATCACAATATAGCAGTTTCGCACTTGTAACGGTAGAACACGCAGTATTTGGCTTGTTCATGCCGTTTTGTGTGCTTTCACAACATTTCACCTATCGCAGTTTAATACTCGCTATAAAACAACACTATCTCGTTAGATGACGTCGTTTTTGGTGGTTTCACGACGCTACCTAGCTTAAACTAACATAACTCAACCTAACATAACCTTCGCACTTCTATCGTTAGAAAACGTTTTACTCGCTACTTTACATTGCTTTCTACAACATTACGACGGTTTCAAGCGCTTTCACATTAGATATCGCAGTTCCCAACTTGTAATGGTGAAAAACACTGCATCTCACTAAGTGACATTGTTTAATGCGGTTTTACGACGGTTCATATCTTAACCTAACCTAACATTCGTACTTGTATTGAAAAACGCTCTATTACACTGTTTCGTTCACAATTACGATATTTGAATCCCCTCACAGTTTTTCACCAACTTATTGCAGTACAGAACGCTGTATCTCGCTAAATGACATTGTTCTTTAAGGTTTCACGATGCTTGCATGCGCTTTAACGAGAATATCACAATATAGCAGTTTCGCACTTGTAACGGTAGAAAACGCAGTATTTGGCTTGTTCATGCCGTTTTGTGTGCTTTCACAACATTTCACCTATCGCAGTTTAATACTCGCTATAAAACAACACTATCTCGTTAGATGACGTCGTTTTTGGTAGTTTCACGACGCTACCTAGCTTAAACTAACCTAACCTAACCTAACCTTCGCACTTCTATCGTTAGAAAACGTTTTACTCGCCACTTTACATTGCTTTCTACAACATTACGACGGTTTCAAGCGCTTTCACATTAGATATCGCAGTTCCCAACTTGTAATGGTGAAAAACACTGCATCTCACTAAGTGACATTGTTTAATGCGGTTTTACGACGGTTCATATCTTAACCTAACCTAACATTCGTACTTGTATTGAAAAACGCTCTATTACACTGTTTCGTTCACAATTACGATATTTGAATAACCTCACAGTTTTTCACCAACTTATTGCAGTACAGAACGCTGTATCTCGCTAAATGACATCGTTCTTTAAGGTTTCACGATACTTGCATGCGCTATACCGAGAATGTCACAACATAGCACTTTCGCACTTGTAACGGTACAACACGCAGTATTTGGCTTGTTCATGCCGTTTTGTGTGCTTTCACAACATTTTACCTATCGCAGTTTCGTACTCGCAATAAAACAAAACTATCTCGTTAGATGACGTCGTTTTTGGTGGTTTCACGACGCTACTTAGCTTAAACTAACATAACTCAACCTAACATAACCTTCGCACTTCTATCGTTAGAAAACGTTTTACTCGCTACTTTACATTGCTTTCTACAACATTACGACGGTTTCAAGCGCTTTCACATTAGATATCGCAGTTCCCAACTTGTAATGGTGAAAAACACTGCATCTCACTAAGTGACATTGTTTAATGCGGTTTTACGACGGTTCATATCTTAACCTAACCTAACATTCGTACTTGTATTGAAAAACGCTCTATTACACTGTTTCGTTCACAATTACGATATTTGAATAACCTCACAGTTTTTCACCAACTTATTGCAGTACAGAACGCTGTATCTCGCTAAATGACATTGTTCTTTAAGGTTTCACGATGCTTGCATGCGCTTTAACGAGAATATCACAATATAGCAGTTTCGCACTTGTAACGGTAGAACACGCAGTATTTGGCTTGTTCATGCCGTTTTGTGTGCATTCACAACATTTCACCTATCGCAGTTTAATGCAATAAAACAACACTATCTCGTTAGATGACGTCGTTTTTGGTAGTTTCACGACGCTACCTAGCTTAAACTAACCTAACCTAACCTAACCTTCGCACTTCGATCGTTAGAAAACGTTTTACGCGCAACTTTACAATGTTTTCTACAAGATTACGACGGTTTCATGCGCTTTCACATTAGATATCGTAGTTCCCGACTTGTAATATTGAAAAACACTGCATCTCACTAAGTGACATTGTTTAATGCGGTTTTACGACGGTTCATATCTTAACCTAACCTAACATTCGTACTTGTATTGAAAAACGCTCTATTACACTGTTTCGTTCACAATTACGATATTTGAATAACCTCACAGTTTTTCACCAACTTATTGCAGTACAGAACGCTGTATCTCGCTAAATGACATTGTTCTTTAACGTTTCACGATGCTTGCATGCGCTTTAACGAGAATATCACAATATAGCAGTTTCGCACTTGTAACGGTAGAACACGCAGTATTTGGCTTGTTCATGCCGTTTTGTGTGCATTCACAACATTTCACCTATCGCAGTTTAATACTCGCAATAAAACAACACTATCTCGTTAGATGACGTCGTTTTTGGTAGTTTCACGACGCTACCTAGCTTAAACTAACCTAACCTAACCTAACCTTCGCACTTCGATCGTTAGAAAACGTTTTACGCGCAACTTTACAATGTTTTCTACAAGATTACGACGGTTTCATGCGCTTTCACATTAGATATCGTAGTTCCCGACTTGTAATGTTGAAAAACACTACATCTCACTAAGTGACATTGTTTAATGCGGTTTGACGACGGTTGATATGTCAACCTAACCTAACATTCGCACTTGTATATAAAGACGCTCAATTACACTGTTTCGTTCACAATTACGATATTTGCTTGACCTCACAGTTTCTCACCAACTTATTACAGTACAGAACGCTGTATCTCGCTAAATGACATCGTTCTTTAAGGTTTCACGATACTTGCATGCGCTTTAACGAGAATATCACAATAAAGCAGTTTCGCACTTGTAACGGCACAAGACGCAGTATCTGGCTAGTTCATGCCATTTTGTGTGCATTCCCAATATTTCACCTATCGCAGTTTCGTACTCGCAATAAAACAACACTATCTCGTTAGATGACATCGTTTTTGGTGGTTTCACGACGCTACCTAGCTCAAACTGACCGAACCTTCGCACTTCTATTGTTAGAAAACGTTTTATTCGCTACTTTACAATGTTTTCTACAAGATTACGACGGTTTCATGCGCTTTCACATTAGATATCGCCGTTCCCGACTTGTAATGGTGAAAAACACAGCATCTCACTAAGTGACATTGTGTAATGCGGTTTTAGCGCGGTTCATATCTTAACCTAACCTAACCTTACCTAAACCAACCTAACCTAACCTAACCTAACCAAACCTTACCTAACATACCCTAACCTAACCTAACCTAACCTAACCAAACCTAACCTAACCTAACCTAACCTAACCTAACCTAACGACGTTTGCAAGCGCTTTCACATTAGATATCGCAGTTCTCGACTTGTAATGGTGGAAAACACTGCATCTCAGTAATTGACATTGTTTAATGCGGTTTTACGACGGTTCATATCTTAACCTAACCTAACATTCGCACTTGTATCTAAAAACGCTCTATTACACTGTTTTGTTCACAATTACGATATTTGCATAACCTCACAGTTTTTCACCAACTTATTGCAGTACAGAACGCTGTATCTCGCTAAATGACATTGTTCTTTAAGGTTTCACGATGCTTGCATGCGCTTTAACGAGAATATCACAATATAGCAGTTTCGCACTTGTAACGGTAGAACACGCAGTATTTGGCTTGTTCATGCCGTTTTGTGTGCTTTCACAACATTTCACCTATCGCAGTTTAATACTCGCTATAAAACAACACTATCTCGTTAGATGACGTCGTTTTTGGTAGTTTCACGACGCTACCTAGCTTAAACTAACATAACTCAACCTAACATGACCTTCGCACTTCTATCGTTAGAAAACGTTTTACTCGCTACTTTACATTGCTTTCTACAACATTACGACGGTTTCAAGCGCTTTCACATTAGATATCACAGTTCCCAACTTGTAAAGGTGAAAAACACTGCATCTCAATAAGTGACATTGTTTAATGCGGTTTTACGACGGTTCATACCTTAACCTAACCTAACCTAACCTAACCTAACCTTACCTAACCTAACCTAACCTAACCCAACCCAACCCAACCTAACCTAACCTAACCTAACCTAAACTAACCTAACCCAACCTAACCTAACCTAACCTAACCCAACCTAACCCAACCCAACCCAACCTAACCTAACCTAAGCTAACCTAACCTAACCAAACCTAACCTAACCTAACTTAACCTAACCTAACGTAACCTAACCTAACCTATTCTAACGTAACCTAACCTTACCTGACCTAACCTAACCTAACGTAACCTAACCTAACCTAACATAACCTAACGTAACCTAACCTAACCTAACCTAACGTAACCTAACCTAACCTAACCCAACCTAACCCAACCCAACCCAACCCAACAACACCCAACCCAACCTAACCTAACCTAACCAAATTATCCTTACCTAACCTAACCTAACCTAACGTAACCTAACCTAACCTAACGTAACCTAACCTAACCTAACCTGACCTAACCCAACCTAACCAAACCTAACCTAACCTAACCCAACTCAACCCAACCTAACCTAATCTAACCTAACCTAACCTAACCTAACCAACCTAACCTAACCTAACCTAACCTAACCTAACCTAACATAACGACGGTTGCAAGCGCTTTCACATTAAATATCGCAGTTCCCCACTTTTAATGGGGAAAAACACTGCATCTCAGTAATTGACAATGTTTAATGCGGTTTTACGACGGTTCATATCTTAACCTAACCTAACATTCGCACTTGTATCTAAAGACGCTCAATTACACTGTTTCGTTCACAATTACGATATTTGCTTGACCTCACAGTTTCTCATAAACTTATTACAGTACAGAACGCTGTATCTCGCTAAATGACATCGTCCTTTAAGGTTTCACGATACTTGCATGCGCTATACCGAGAATGTCACAACATAGCATTTTCGCACTTGTAACGGTACAACACGCAGTATTTGGCTTGTTCATGCCGTTTTGTGTGCTTTCACAACATTTTACCTATCGCAGTTTCGTACTCGCAATAAAACAAAACTATCTCGTTAGATGACGTCGTTTTTGGTGGTTTCACGACGCTACCTAGCTTAAACTAACCTAACCTAACCTAACCTTCACACTTCTGTCGTTAGAAAACGTTTTACGCGCAACTTTACAATGTTTTCTACAAGATTACGACGGTTTCATGCGCTTTCACATTAGATATCGTAGTTCCCGACTTGTAATGTTGAAAAACACTACATCTCACTAAGTGACATTGTTTAATGCGGTTTTACGACGGTTGATATGTCAACCTAACCTAACATTCGCACTTGTATATAAAGACGCTCAATTACACTGTTTCGTTCACAATTACGATATTTGCTTGACCTCACAGTTTCTCACCAACTTATTACAGTACAGAACGCTGTATCTCGCTAAATGACATCGTTCTTTAAGGTTTCACGATACTTGCATGCGCTTTACCGAGAATGTCACAACATAGCAGTTTCGCACTTGTAACGGTACAACACGCAGTATTTGGCTTGTTCATGCCCTTTTGTGTGCTTTCACAACATTTTACCTATCGCAGTTTCGTACTCGCATTAAAACAACACTATCTCGTTAGATGACGTCGTTTTTGGTGGTTTCACGACGCTACCTAGCTTAAACTAACATAACTCAAACTAACCGAACCTTCGCACTTCTATCGTTAGAAAACGTTTTATCCGCTACTTTACAATGTTTTCTACAAGATTACGACGGTTTCATGCGCTTTCACATTAGATATCGCAGTTCCCGACTTGTAATGGTGAAAAACACAGCATCTCACTAAGTGACATTGTTTAATGCGGTTTTAGCGCGGTTCATATCTTAACCTAACCTAACCTTACCTAAACCAACCTAACCTAACCTAACCAAACCTTACCTAACATACCCTAACCTAACCTAACCTAACGAAACCTAACCTAACCTAACCTAACGTAACCTAACCTAACCTAACCTAACCTAACCTAACCTAACCTAACGACGTTTGCAAGAGCTTTCACATTAGATATCGCAGTTCCCGACTTGTAATGGTGAAAAACACTGCATCTCACTAAGTGACATTGTTTAATGCGGTTTTACGACGGTTCATATCTTAACCTAACCTGACATTCGCACTTGTATTAAAAAACGCTCTATTACACTGTTTCGTTCGCAATTAGGATATTTGCATAACCTCACAGATTTTCACCAACTTATTGCAGTACAGAACGCTGTATCTCGCTAAATGACATCGTTCTTTGAGGTTTCACGATGCTTGCATGCGCTTTAACGAGAATATCACAACATAGCAGTTTCGCACTTGTAACGGTACAACACGCAGTATTTGGCTTCTTCATGCCGTTTTGTGTGCTTTCACAACATTTCACCTATCGCAGTTTCGTACTCGCAATAAAACAACACTATCTCGTTAGATGACGTTGTTTTTGGTAGTTTCACGACGCTACCTAGCTTAAACTAACATAACTCAACCTAACATGACCTTCGCACTTCTATCGTTAGAAAACGTTTTACTCGCTACTTTACATTGCTTTCTACAACATTACGACGGTTTCAAGCGCTTTCACATTAGATATCACAGTTCCCAACTTGTAAAGGTGAAAAACACTGCATCTCAATAAGTGACATTGTTTAATGCGGTTTTACGACGGTTCATACCTTAACCTAACCTAACCTAACCTAACCTAACCTTACCTAACCTAACCTAACCTAACCCAACCCAACCCAACCTAACCTAACCTAACCTAACCTAAACTAACCTAACCCAACCTAACCTAACCTAACCTAACCCAACCTAACCCAACCCAACCCAACCTAACCTAACCTAAGCTAACCTAACCTAACCAAACCTAACCTAACCTAACTTAACCTAACCTAACGTAACCTAACCTAACCTATTCTAACGTAACCTAACCTTACCTGACCTAACCTAACCTAACGTAACCTAACCTAACCTAACATAACCTAACGTAACCTAACCTAACCTAACCTAACGTAACCTAACCTAACCTAACCCAACCTAACCCAACCCAACCCAACCCAACAACACCCAACCCAACCTAACCTAACCTAACCTAACCTTACCTAACCTAACCAAATTATCCTTACCTAACCTAACCTAAGCTAACGTAACCTAACCTAACCTAACCTAACGTAACCTAACCTAACCTAACGTAACCTAACCTAACCTAACCTGACCTAACCCAACCTAACCTAACCTAACCTAACCTAACCCAACTCAACCCAACCTAACCTAATCTAACCTAACCTAACCTAACCAAACCTAACCTAACCAAACCTAACCTAACCTAACCTAACCTAACCTAACCTAACCTAACCTAACCTAACGACGGTTGCAAGCGCTTTCACATTAAATATCGCAGTTCCCCACTTTTAATGGGGAAAAACACTGCATCTCAGTAATTGACAATGTTTAATGCGGTTTTACGACGGTTCATATCTTAACCTAACCTAACATTCGCACTTCTATCTAAAAACGCTCTATTACACTGTTTTGTTCACAATTACGATATTTGCATAACCTCACAGTTTTTCACCAACTTATTGCAGTACAGAACGCTGTATCTCGCTAAATGACATTGTTCTTTAAGGTTTCACGATGCTTGCATGCGCTTTAACGAGAATATCACAATATAGCAGTTTCGAACTTGTAACGGTAGAACACGCAGTATTTGGCTTGTTCATGCCGTTTTGTGTGCTTTCACAACATTTCAGCTATCGCAGTTTAATACTCGCTATAAAACAACACTATCTCGTTAGATGACGTCGTTTTTGGTAGTTTCACGACGCTACCTAGCTTAAACTAACCTAACCTAACCTAACCTTCGCACTTCTATCGTTAGAAAACGTTTTACTCGCCACTTTACAATGTTTTCTACAAGATTACGACGGTTTCATGCGCTTTCACATTAGATATCGTAGTTCCCGACTTGTAATGTTGAAAAACACTACATCTCACTAAGTGACATTGTTTAATGCGGTTTTACGACGGTTGATATGTCAACCTAACCCAACATTCGCACTTGTATCTAGAGACGCTCAATTACACTGTTTCGTTCACAATTACGATATTTGCTTGACCTCACAGTTTCTCACCAACTTATTACAGTACAGAACGCTGTATCTCGCTAAATGACATCGTTCTTTAAGGTTTCACGATACTTGCATGCGCTATACCGAGAATGTCACAACATAGCACTTTCGCACTTGTAACGGTACAACACGCAGTATTTGGCTTGTTCATGCCGTTTTGTGTGCTTTCACAACATTTTACCTATCGCAGTTTCGTACTCGCAATAAAACAAAACTATCTCGTTAGATGACGTCGTTTTTGGTGGTTTCACGACGCTACCTAGCTTAAACTAACATAACTCAACCTAACATAACCTTCGCACTTCTATCGTTAGAAAACGTTTTACTCGCTACTTTACATTGCTTTCTACAACATTACGACGGTTTCAAGCGCTTTCACATTAGATATCGCAGTTCCCAACTTGTAATGGTGAAAAACACTGCATCTCAGTAATTGACAATGTTTAATGCGGTTTTACGACGGTTCATATCTTAACCTAACCTAACATTCGCACTTGTATCTAAAAACGCTCTATTACACTGTTTTGTTCACAATTACGATATTTGCATAACCTCACAGTT
This sequence comes from Rhipicephalus microplus, assembly GCF_043290135.1. Lineage (NCBI taxonomy): Eukaryota > Metazoa > Arthropoda > Arachnida > Ixodida > Ixodidae > Rhipicephalus > Rhipicephalus microplus. Next base: position 231,763 of record NW_027464717.1, read on the forward strand.
TTTCACCAACTTATTGCAGTACAGAACGCTGTATCTCGCTAAATGACATTGTTCTTTAAGGTTTCACGATGCTTGCATGCGCTTTAACGAGAATATCACAATATAGCAGTTTCGCACTTGTAACGGTAGAACACGCAGTATTTGGCTTGTTCATGCCGTTTTGTGTGCATTCACAACATTTCACCTATCGCAGTTTAATACTCGCAATAAAACAACACTATCTCGTTAGATGACGTCGCTTTTGGTAGTTTCACGACGCTACCTAGCTTAAACTAACCTAACCTAACCTAACCTTCGCACTTCTATCGTTAGAAAACGTTTTACGCGCAACTTTACAATGTTTTCTACAAGATTACGACGGTTTCATGCGCTTTCACATTAGATATCGTAGTTCCCGACTTGTAATGTTGAAAAACACTACATCTCACTAAGTGACATTGTTTAATGCGGTTTTACGACGGTTGATATGTCAACCTAACCTAACATTCGCACTTGTATATAAAGACGCTCAATTACACTGTTTCGTTCACAATTACGATATTTGCTTGACCTCACAGTTTCTCACCAACTTATTACAGTACAGAACGCTGTATCTCGCTAAATGACATCGTTCTTTAAGGTTTCACGATACTTGCATGCGCTTTAACGAGAATATCACAATAAAGCAGTTTCGCACTTGTAACGGCACAAGACGCAGTATCTGGCTAGTTCATGCCATTTTGTGTGCTTTCCCAATAT
>NW_027464717.1:237500-252500 GCF_043290135.1 Rhipicephalus microplus
AGATATCGCAGTTCCCGACTTGTAATGGTGAAAAACACTGCATCTCACTAAGTGACATTGTTTAATGCGGTTTTACGACGGTTCATATCTTAACCTAACCTGACATTCGCACTTGTAATAAAAAACGCTCTATTACACTGTTTCGTTCGCAATCAGGATATTTGCATAACCTCACAGATTTTCACCAACTTATTGCAGTACAGAACGCTGTATCTCGCTAAATGACATCGTTCTTTGAGGTTTCACGATGCTTGCATGCGCTTTAACGAGAATATCACAACATAGCAGTTTCGCACTTGTAACGGTACAACACGCAGTATTTGGCTTGTTCATGCCGTTTTGTGTGCTTTCACAACATTTCACCTATCGCAGTTTCGTACTCGCAATAAAACAACACTATCTCGTTAGATGACGTTGTTTTTGGTAGTTTCACGACGCTACCTAGCTTAAACTAACATAACTCAACCTAACATGACCTTCGCACTTCTATCGTTAGAAAACGTTTTACTCGCTACTTTACATTGCTTTCTACAACATTACGACGGTTTCAAGCGCTTTCACATTAGATATCACAGTTCCCAACTTGTAAAGGTGAAAAACACTGCATCTCAATAAGTGACATTGTTTAATGCGGTTTTACGACGGTTCATACCTTAACCTAACCTAACCTAACCTAACCTAACCTTACCTAACCTAACCCAACCCAACCCAACCTAACCTAACCTAACCTAACCTAAACTAACCTAACCCAACCTAACCTAACCTAACCTAACCCAACCTAACCCAACCCAACCCAACCTAACCTAACCTAAGCTAACCTAACCTAGCCAAACCTAACCTAACCTAACTTAACCTAACCTAACGTAACCTAACCTAACCTATTCTAACGTAACCTAACCTTACCTGACCTAACCTAACCTAACGTAACCTAACCTAACCTAACATAACCTAACGTAACCTAACCTAACCTAACCTTACGTAACCTAACCTAACCTAACCCAACCTAACCCAACCCAACCCAACCCAACAACACCCAACCCAACCTAACCTAACCTAACCTAACCTTACCTAACCTAACCAAATTATCCTTACCTAACCTAACCTAAGCTAACGTAACCTAACCTAACCTAACCTAACGTAACCAAACCTAACCTAACGTAACCTAACCTAACCTAACCTGACCTAACCCAACCTAACCTAACCTAACCTAACCCAACTCAACCCAACCTAACCTAATCTAACCTAACCTAACCTAACCTAACCTAACCTAACCAAACCTAACCTAACCTAACCTAACCTAACCTAACGACGGTTGCAAGCGCTTTCACATTAAATATCGCAGTTCCCCACTTTTAATGGTGAAAAACACTGCATCTCAGTAAGTGACATTGTTTAATGCGGTTTTACGACGGTTGATATGTCAACCTAACCTAACATTCGCACTTGTATCTAAAGACGCTCAATTACACTGTTTCGTTCACAATTACAATATTTGCTTGACCTCACAGTTTCTCACCAACTTATTACAGTACAGAACGCTGTATCTCGCTAAATGACATCGTTCTTTAAGGTTTCACGATACTTGCATGCGCTATACCGAGAATGTCACAACATAGCAGTTTCGCACTTGTAACGGTAGAACACGCAGTATTTGGCTTGTTCATGCCGTTTTGTGTGCATTCACAACATTTCACCTATGGCAGTTTAATACTCGCAATAAAACAACACTATCTCGTTAGATGACGTCGTTTTTGGTAGTTTCACGACGCTACCTAGCTTAAACTAACCTAACCTAACCTAACCTTCGCACTTCTATCGTTAGAAAACGTTTTACTCGCCACTTTACAATGTTTTCTACAAGATTACGACGGTTTCATGCGCTTTCACATTAGATATCGTAGTTCCCGACTTGTAATGTTGAAAAACACTACATCTCACTAAGTGACATTGTTTAATGCGGTTTTACGACGGTTGATATGTCAACCTACCCTAACATTCGCACTTGTATCTAAAGACGCTCAATTACACTGTTTCGTTCACAATTACAATATTTGCTTGACCTCACAGTTTCTCACCAACTTATTACAGTACAGAACGCTGTATCTCGCTAAATGACATCGTTCTTTAAGGTTTCACGATACTTGCATGCGCTTTACCGAGAATGTCACAACATAGCAGTTTCGCACTTGTAACGGTACAACACGCAGTATTTGGCTTGTTCATGCCGTTTTGTGTGCTTTCACAACATTTTACCTATCGCAGTTTCGTACTCGCATTAAAACAACACTATCTCGTTAGATGACGTCGTTTTTGGTGGTTTCACGACGCTACCTAGCTTAAACTAACATAACTCAAACTAACCGAACCTTCGCACTTCTATCGTTAGAAAACGTTTTATTCGCTACTTTACAATGTTTTCTACAAGATTACGACGGTTTCATGCGCTTTCACATTAGATATCGCAGTTCCCGACTTGTAATGGTGAAAAACACAGCATCTCACTAAGTGACATTGTTTAATGCGGTTTTAGCGCGGTTCATATCTTAACCTAACCTAACCTTACCTAAAGCAACCTAACCTAACCTAACCTAACCAAACCTTACCTAACATACCCTAACCTAACCTAACCTAACCTAACCAAACCTAACCTAACCTAACCTAACCTAACCTAACCTAACCTAACCTAACCTAACGACGTTTGCAAGCGCTTTCACATTAGATATCGCAGTTCTCGACTTGTAATGGTGAAAAACACTGCATCTCAGTAATTGACATTGTTTAATGCGGTTTTACGACGGTTCATATCTTAACCTAACCTAACATTCGCACTTGTATCTAAAAACGCTCTATTACACTGTTTTGTTCACAATTACGATATTTGCATAACCTCACAGTTTTTCACCAACTTATTGCAGTACAGAACGCTGTATCTCGCTAAATGACATTGTTCTTTAAGGTTTCACGATGCTTGCATGCGCTTTAACGAGAATATCACAATATAGCAGTTTCGCACTTGTAACGGTAGAACACGCAGTATTTGGCTTGTTCATGCCGTTTTGTGTGCTTTCACAACATTTCACCTATCGCAGTTTAATACTCGCTATAAAACAACACTATCTCGTTAGATGACGTCGTTTTTGGTAGTTTCACGACGCTACCTAGCTTAAACTAACCTAACCTAACCTAACCTTCGCACTTCTATTGTTAGAAAACGTTTTACTCGCCACTTTACAATGTTTTCTACAAGATTACGACGGTTTCATGCGCTTTCACATTAGATATCGTAGTTCCCGACTTGTAATGTTGAAAAACACTACATCTCACTAAGTGACATTGTTTAATGCGGTTTTACGACGGTTGATATCTCAACCTAACCTAACATTCGCACTTGTATCTAAATACGCTCAATTACACTGTTTCGTTCACAATTACGATATTTGCTTGACCTCACAGTTTCTCACCAACTTATTACAGTACAGAACGCTGTATCTCGCTAAATGACATCGTTCTTTAAGGTTTCACGATACTTGCATGCGCTATACCGAGAATGTCACAACATAGCACTTTCGCACTTGTAACGGTACAACACGCAGTATTTGGCTTGTTCATGCCGTTTTGTGTGCTTTCACAACATTTTACCTATCGCAGTTTCGTACTCGCATTAAAACAACACTATCTCGTTAGATGACGTCGTTTTTGGTGGTTTCACGACGCTACCTAGCTTAAACTAACATAACTCAAACTAACCGAACCTTCGCACTTCTATCGTTAGAAAACGTTTTATTCGCTACTTTACAATGTTTTCTACAAGATTACGACGGTTTCATGCGCTTTCACATTAGATATCGCAGTTCCCGACTTGTAATGGTGAAAAACACAGCATCTCACTAAGTGACATTGTTTAATGCGGTTTTAGCGCGGTTCATATCTTAACCTAACCTAACCTTACCTAAACCAACCTAACCTAACCTAACCAAACCTTACCTTACATACCCTAACCTAACCTAACCTAACCTAACCAAACCTAACGTAACCTAACCTAACGTAACCTAACCTAACCTAACCTAACCTAACCTAACGACGTTTGCAAGCGCTTTCACATTAGATATCGCAGTTCCCGACTTGTAATGGTGAAAAACACTGCATCTCACTAAGTGACATTGATTAATGCGGTTTTACGACGGTTCATATCTTAACCTAACCTAACATTCGCACTTGTATTAAAAAACGCTCTATTACACTGTTTCGTTCACAATTAGGATATTTGCATAACCTCACAGTTTTTCACCAACTTATTGCAGTACAGAACGCTGTATCTCGCTAAATGACATCGTTCTTTAAGGTTTCACGATGCTTTCATGCGCTTTAACGAGAATATCACAATATAGCAGTTTCGCACTTGTAACGGTAGAACACGCAGTATTTGGCTTGTTCATGCCGTTTTGTGTGCTTTCACAACATTTCACCTATCGCAGTTTAATACTCGCTATAAAACAACACTATCTCGTTAGATGACGTCGTTTTTGGTAGTTTCACGACGCTACCTAGCTTAAACTAACCTAACCTAACTTAACCTTCGCACTTCTATCGTTAGAAAACGTTTTACTCGCCACTTTACAATGTTTTCTACAAGATTACGACGGTTTCATGCGCTTTCACATTAGATATCGTAGTTCCCGACTTGTAATGTTGAAAAACACTATATCTCACTAAGTGACATTGTTTAATGCGGTTTTACGACGGTTGATATGTCAACCTAACCTAACATTCGCACTTGTATCTAAAGACGCTCAATTACACTGTTTCGTTCACAATTACAATATTTGCTTGACCTCACAGTTTCTCACCAATTTATTACAGTACAGAACGCTGTATCTCGCTAAATGACATCGTTCTTTAAGGTTTCACGATACTTGCATGCGCTTTACCGAGAATGTCACAACATAGCACTTTCGCACTTGTAACGGTACAACACGCAGTATTTGGCTTGTTCATGCCGTTTTGTGTGCTTTCACAACATTTTACCTATCGCAGTTTCGTACTCGCAATAAAACAACACTATCTCGTTAGATGACGTCGTTTTTGGTGGTTTCACGACGCTACCTAGCTTAAACTAACATAACTCAACCTAACATAACCTTCGCACTTCTATCGTTAGAAAACGTTTTACTCGCTACTTTACATTGCTTTCTACAACATTACGACGGTTTCAAGCGCTTTCACATTAGATATCGCAGTTCCCGACTTGTAAAGGTGAAAAACACTGCATCTCACTAAGTGACATTGTTTATTGCGGTTTTACGACGGTTCATACCTTAACCTTACGTAACCTAACCTAACCTAACCCAACCTAACCTAACATAACCTAACCTAACCTAACCTAACTAAACCTAACCTAACGTAACCTAACCTAACCTAACCTAACCTAACCTAACGACGTTTGCAAGCGCTTTCACATTAGATATCGCAGTTCCCAACTTCTAATGGTGAAAAACACTGCATCTCACTAAGTGACATTGTTTAATGCGATTTTACGACGGTTCATATCTTAACCTAACCTAACATTCGTACTTGTATTGAAAAACGCTCCATTACACTGTTTCGTTCACAATTACGATATTTGAATAACCTCACAGTTTTTCACCAACTTATTGCAGTACAGAACGCTGTATCTCGCTAAATGACATTGTTCTTTAAGGTTTCACGATGCTTGCATGCGCTTTAACGAGAATATCACAATATAGCAGTTTCGCACTTGTAACGGTAGAACACGCACTATTTGGCTTGTTCATGCCGTTTTGTGTGCATTCACAACATTTCACCTATCGCAGTTTAATACTCGCAATAAAACAACACTATCTCGTTAGATGACGTCGTTTTTGGTAGTTTCACGACGCTACCTAGCTTAAACTAACCTAACCTAACCTAACCTTCGCACTTCTATCGTTAGAAAACGTTTTACGCGCAACTTTACAATGTTTTCTACAAGATTACGACGGTTTCATGCGCTTTCACATTAGATATCGTAGTTCCCGACTTGTAATGTTGAAAAACACTACATCTCACTAAGTGACATTGTTTAATGCGGTTTTACGACGGTTGATATGTCAACCTAACCTAACATTCGCACTTGTATATAAAGACGCTAAATTACACTGTTTCGTTCACAATTACGATATTTGCTTAACCTCACAGTTTCTCACCAACTTATTACAGTACAGAACGCTGTATCTCGCTAAATGACATGGTTCTTTAAGGTTTCACGATACTTGCATGCGCTTTACCGAGAATGTCACAACATAGCAGTTTCGCACTTGTAACGGTACAACACGCAGTATTTAGCTTGTTCATGCCGTTTTGTGTGCTTTCACAACATTTTACCTATCGCAGTTTCGTACTCGCATTAAAACAACACTATCTCGTTAGATGACGTCGTTTTTGGTGGTTTCACGACGCTACCTAGCTTAAACTAACATAACTCAAACTAACCGAACCTTCGCACTTCTATCGTTAGAAAACGTTTTATTCGCTACTTTACAATGTTTTCTACAAGATTACGACGGTTTCATGCGCTTTCACATTAGATATCGCAGTTCCCGACTTGTAATGGTGAAAAACACAGCATCTCACTAAGTGACATTGTTTAATGCGGTTTTAGCGCGGTTCATATCTTAACCTAACCTAACCTTACCTAAACCAACCTAACCTAACCTAACCAAACCTTACCTTACATACCCTAACCTAACCTAACCTAACCTAACCAAACCTAACGTAACCTAACCTAACGTAACCTAACCTAACCTAACCTAACCTAACGACGTTTGCAAGCGCTTTCACATTAGATATCGCAGTTCCCGACTTGTAATGGTGAAAAACACTGCATCTCACTAAGTGACATTGATTAATGCGGTTTTACGACGGTTCATATCTTAACCTAACCTAACATTCGCACTTGTATTAAAAAACGCTCTATTACACTGTTTCGTTCACAATTAGGATATTTGCATAACCTCACAGTTTTTCACCAACTTATTGCAGTACAGAACGCTGTATCTCGCTAAATGACATCGTTCTTTAAGGTTTCACGATGCTTTCATGCGCTTTAACGAGAATATCAAAACATAGCAGTTTCGCACTTGTAACGGTACAACACGCAGTATTTGGCTTGTTCATGCCGTTTTGTGTGCTTTCACAACATTTCACCTATCGCAGTTTCGTACTCGCAATAAAACAACACTATCTCGTTAGATGACGTTGTTTTTGGTAGTTTCACGACGCTACCTAGCTTAAACTAGCATAACTCAACCTAACATGACCTTCGCACTTCTATCGTTAGAAAACGTTTTACTCGCTACTTTACATTGCTTTCTACAACATTACGACGGTTTCAAGCGCTTTCACATTAGATATCACAGTTCCCAACTTGTAAAAGTGAAAAACACTGCATCTCACTAAGTGACATTGTTTAATGCGGTTTTACGACGGTTCATACCTTAACCTAACCTAACCTAACCTAACCTAACCTTACCTAACCTAACCTAACCTAACCCAACCCAACCCAACCTAACCTAACCTAACCTAAACTAACCTAACCCAACCTAACCTAACCTAACCTAACCTAACCCAACCTAACCCAACCCAACCCAACCTAACCTAACCTAAGCTAACCTAACCTAACCTAACCAAACCTAACCTAACCTAACTTAACCTAACCTAACGTAACCTAACCTAACCTATTCTAACGTAACCTAACCTTACCTGACCTAACCTAACCTAACGTAACCTAACCTAACCTAACATAACCTAACGTAACCTAACCTAACCTAACCTAACCTAACGTAACCTAACCTAACCTAACCCAACCTAACCCAACCCAACCCAACAACACCCAACCCAACCTAACCTAACCTAACCTAACCTTACCTAACCTAACCAAATTATCCTTACCTAACCTAACCTAACGTAACCTAACCTAACCTAACCTAACGTAACCTAACCTAACCTAACGTAACCTAACCTAACCTAACCTAACCCAACTCAACCCAACCGAACCTAATCTAACCTAACCTAACCTAACCTAACCTAACCAAACCTAACCTAACCTAACCTAACCTAACCTAACCTAACCTTACCTAACCTAACGACGTTTGCAAGCGCTTTCACATTAGATATCGCAGTTCCCGACTTGTAATGGCGAAAAACACTGCATCTCACTAAGTGACATTGATTAATGCGGTTTTACGACGGTTCATATCTTAACCTAACCTAACATTCGCACTTGTATTAAAAACGCTCTATTACACTGTTTCGTTCACAATTAGGATATTTGAATAACCTCACAGTTTTTCACCAACTTATTGCAGTACAGAACGCTGTATCTCGCTAAATGACATCGTTCTTTGAGGTTTCACGATGCTTTCATGCGCTTTAACGAGAATATCACAACATAGCAGTTTCGCACTTGTAACGGTACAACACGCAGTATTTGGCTTGTTCATGCCGTTTTGTGTGCTTTCACAACATTTCACCTATCGCAGTTTCGTACTCGCAATAAAACAACACTATCTCGTTAGATGACATCGTTTTTGGTGGTTTCACGACGCTACCTAGCTCAAACTAACCGAACCTTCGCACTTCTATCGTTAGAAAACGTTTTATTCGCTACTTTACAATGTTTTCTACAAGATTACGACGGTTTCATGCGCTTTCACATTAGATATCGCAGTTCCCGACTTGTAATGGTGAAAAACACAGCATCTCACTAAGTGACATTGTTTAATGCGGTTTTAGCGCGGTTCATATCTTAACCTAACCTAACCTTACCTAAACCAACCTAACCTAACCTAACCAAACCTTACCTAACATACCCTAACCTAACCTAACCTAACCTAACCAAACCTAACCTAACCTAACCTAACGTAACCTAACCTAACCTAACCTAACCTAACCTAACCTAACCTAACGACGTTTGCAAGCGCTTTCACATTAGATTTTGCAGTTCCCGACTTGTAATGGTGAAAAACACTGCATCTCACTAAGTGACATTGATTAATGCGGTTTTACGACGGTTCATATCTTAACCTAACCTAACATTCGCACTTGTATTAAAAAACGCTCTATTACACTGTTTCGTTCACAATTAGGATTTTTGCATAACCTCACAGTTTTTCACCAACTTATTGCAGTACAGAACGCTGTATCTCGCTAAATGACATCGTTCTTTAAGGTTTCACGATGCTTTCATGCGCTTTAACGAGAATATCAAAACATAGCAGTTTCGCACTTGTAACGGTACAACACGCAGTATTTGGCTTGTTCATGCCGTTTTGTGTGCTTTCACAACATTTCACCTATCGCAGTTTCGTACTCGCAATAAAACAACACTATCTCGTTAGATGACGTTGTTTTTGGTAGTTTCACGACGCTACCTAGCTTAAACTAACATAACTCAACCTAACATGACCTTCGCACTTCTATCGTTAGAAAACGTTTTACTCGCTACTTTACATTGCTTTCTACAACATTACGACGGTTTCAAGCGCTTTCACATTAGATATCACAGTTCCCAACTTGTAAAAGTGAAAAACACTGCATCTCACTAAGTGACATTGTTTAATGCGGTTTTACGACGGTTCATACCTTAACCTAACCTAACCTAACCTAACCTAACCTTACCTAACCTAACCTAACCTAACCCAACCCAACCCAACCTAACCTAACCTAACCTAACCTAAACTAACCTAACCCAACCTAACCTAACCTAACCTAACCTAACCTAACCCAACCTAACCAAACCCAACCCAACCTAACCTAACCTAAGCTAACCTAACCTAACCTAACCAAACCTAACCTAACCTAACTTAACCTAACCTAACGTAACCTAACCTAACCTATTCTAACGTAACCTAACCTTACCTGACCTAACCTAACGTAACCTAACCTAACCTAACATAACCTAACGTAACCTAACCTAACCTAACCTAACGTAACCTAACCTAACCTAACCCAACCTAACCCAACCCAACCCAACCCAACAACACCCAACCCAACCTAACCTAACCTAACCTAACCTTACCTAACCTAACCAAATTATCCTTACCTAACCTAACCTAACCTAACGTAACCTAACCTAACCTAACCTAACCTAACGTAACCTAACCTAACCTAACGTAACCTAACCTAACCTAACCCAACCTAACCTAACCTAACCTAACCTAACCCAACTCAACCCAACCTAACCTAATCTAACCTAACCTAACCTAACCTGACCTAACCAAACCTAACCTAACCTAACCTAACCTAACCTAACCTAACCTAACCTAACCTAACCTAACGACGTTTGCAAGCGCTTTCACATTAGATATCGCAGTTCCCGACTTGTAATGGTGAAAAACACTGCATCTCACTAAGTGACATTGATTATTGCGGTTTTACGACGGTTCATATCTTAACCTAACCTAACATTCGCACTTGTATTAAAAAACGCTCTATTACACTGTTTCGTTCACAATTAGGATATTTGCATAACCTCACAGTTTTTCACCAACTTATTGCAGTACAGAACGCTGTATCTCGCTAAATGACATCGTTCTTTAAGGTTTCACGATGCTTTCATGCGCTTTAACGAGATTATCACAACATAGCCGTTTCGCACTTGTAACGGTACAACACGCAGTATTTGGCTTGTTCATGCCGTTTTGTGTGCTTTCACAACATTTCACCTATCGCAGTTTCGTACTCGCAATAAAACAACACTATCTCGTTAGATGACGTTGTTTTTGGTAGTTTCACGACGCTACCTAGCTTAAACTAACATAACTCAACCTAACATGACCTTCGCACTTCTATCGTTAGAAAACGTTTTACTCGCTACTTTACATTGCTTTCTACAACATTACGACGGTTTCAAGCGCTTTCACATTAGATATCACAGTTCCCAACTTGTAAAGGTGAAAAACACTGCATCTCACTAAGTGAAATTGTTTAATGCGGTTTTACGACGGTTCATACCTTAACCTAACCTAACCTAACCTAACCTAACCTTACCTAACCTAACCTAACATAACCCAACCCAACCCAACCTAACGTAACCTAAACTAACCTAACCCAACCTAACCTAACCTAACCTAACCTAACCTAACCCAACCTAACCCAACCCAACCCAACCTAACCTAACCTAAGCTAACCTAACCTAACCTAACCAAACCTAACCTAACCTAACTTAACCTAACCTAACGTAACCTAACCTAACCTATTCTAACGTAACCTAACCTTACCTGACCTAACCTAACCTAACGTAACCTAACCTAACATAACCTAACGTAACCTAACCTAACCTAACCTAACGACGGTTGCAAGCGCTTTCACATTAAATATCGCAGTTCCCCACTTTTAATGGTGAAAAACACTGCATCTCAGTAATTGACATTGTTTAATGCGGTTTTACGACGGTTCATATCTTAACCTTACCTAACATTCGCACTTGTATCTAAAAACGCTCTATTACACTGTTGTGTTAACAATTACGATATTTGCATAACCTCACAGTTTTTCACCAACTTATTGCAGTACAGAACGCTGTATCTCGTAAATGACATTGTTCTTTAAGGTTTCACGATGCTTGCATTCGCTTTAACGAGAATATCACAATATAGCAGTTTCGCACTTGTAACGGTAGAACACGCAGTATTTGGCTTGTTCATGCCGTTTTGTGTGCTTTCACAACATTTCACCTATCGCAGTTTAATACTAGCTATAAAACAACACTATCTCGTTAGATGACGTCGTTTTTGGTAGTTTCACGACGCTACCTAGCTTAAACTAACCTAACCTAACCTAACCTTCGCACTTCTATCGTTAGAAAACGTTTTACTCGCCACTTTACAATGTTTTCTACAAGATTACGATGGTTTCATGCGCTTTCACATTAGATATCGTAGTTCCCGACTTGTAATGTTCAAAAACACTACATCTCACTAAGTGACATTGTTTAATGCGGTTTTACGACGGTTGATATGTCAACCTAACCTAACATTCGCACTTGTATCTAAAGACGCTCAATTACACTGTTTCGTTCACAATTACGATAATTGCTTGACCTCACAGTTTTTCACCAACTTATTACAGTACAGAACGCTGTATCTCGCTAAATGACATCGTTCTTTAAGGTTTCACGATACTTGCATGCGCTTTACCGAGAATGTCACAACATAGCAGTTTCGCACTTGTAACGGTACAACACGCAGTATTTGGCTTGTTCATGCCGTTTTGTGTGCTTTCACAACATTTTACCTATCGCAGTTTCGTACTCGCAATAAAACAACACTATCTCGTTAGATGACGTCGTTTTTGGTGGTTTCACGACGCTACGTAGCTTAAACTAACATAACTCAACCTAACCGAACCTTCGCACTTCTATCGTTAGAAAACGTTTTATTCGCTACTTTACAATGTTTTCTACAAGATTACGACGGTTCTCACGCTTTCACATTAGATATCGCAGTTCCCGACTTGTAATGGTGAAAAACACAGCATCTCACTAAGTGACATTGTTTAATGCGGTTTTAGCGCGGTTCATATCTTAACCTAACCTAACCTTACCTAAACCAACCTAACCTAACCTAACCTAACCAAACCTTACCTAACATACCCTAACCTAACCTAACCTAACCTAACCTAACCTAACCTAACATAACCTAACGTAACCTAACCTAACCTAACCTAATGTAACCTAACCTAACCTAACCCAACCTAACCCAACCCAACCCAACCCAACAACACCCAATCCAACCAAACCTAACCTAACCTAACCTTACCTAACCTAACCAAATTATCCTTACCTAACCTAACCTAACCTAACGTAACCTAACCTAACCTAACCTAACGTAACCTAACCTAACCTAACGTAACTTAACCTAACCTAACCTGACCTAACCCAACCTAACCTAACCTAACCTAACCTAACCCAACTCAACCCAACCTAACCTAATCTAACCTAACCTAACCTAACCTAACCTAACCAAACCTAACCTAACCTAACCTAACCTAACCTAACCTAACGACGGTTGCAAGCGCTTTCACATTAAATATCGCAGTTCCCCACTTTTAATGGTGAAAAACACTGCATCTCAGTGATTGACATTGTTTAATGTGGTTTTACGACGGTTCATACCTTAACCTAACGTAACCTAACCTAACCTAACCTAACCTAACCCAACCTAACCTAACCTAACCTAACCTAACCCAACCTAACCCAACCCAACCCAACCTAACCTAACCTAACCTAACCTAACTTAACCTTACCTAACGTAACCTAACCTAACCTATTCTAACGTAATCTAACCTTACCTGACCTAACCTAACCTAACGTAACCTAACCTAACCTAACATAACCTAACGTAACCTAACCTAACCTAACCTAATGTAACCTAACCTAACCTAACCCAACCTAACCCAACCCAACCCAACCCAACAACACCCAATCCAACCTAACCTAACCTAACCTAACCTTACCTAACCTAACCAAATTATCCTTACCTAACCTAACCTAACCTAACGTAACCTAACCTAACCTAACCTAACGTAACCTAACCTAACCTAACGTAACCTAACCTAACCTAACCTGACCTAACCCAACCTAACCTAACCTAACCTAACCCAACTCAACCCAACCTAACCTAATCTAACCTAACCTAACCTAACCTAACCAAACCTAACCTAACCTAACCTAACCTAACCTAACCTAACCTAACGACGGTTGCAAGCGCTTTCACATTAAATATCGCAGTTCCCCACTTTTATTGGTGAAAAACACTGCATCTCAGTAATTGACATTGTTTAATGCGATTTTACGACGGTTCATATCTTAACCTAACCTAACATTCGTACTTGTATTGAAAAACGCTCTATTACACTGTTTCGTTCACAATTACGATATTTGCATAACCTCACAGTTTATCACCAACTTATTGCAGTACAGAACGCTGTATCTCGCTAAATGACATTGTTCTTTAAGGTTTCACGATGCTTGCATGCGCTTTAACGAGAATATCACAATATAGCAGTTTCGCACTTGTAACGGTAGAACACGCAGTATTTGGCTTGTTCATGCCGTTTTGTGTGCATTCACAACATTTCACCTATCGCAGTTTAATACTCGCAATAAAACAACACTATCTCGTTAGATGACGTCGTTTTTGGTAGTTTCACGACGCTACCTAGCTTAAACTAACCTAACCTAACCTAACCTTCGCACTTCTATCGTTAGAAAACGTTTTACTCGTAACTTTACAATGTTTTCTACAAGATTACGACGGTTTCATGCGCTTTCACATTAGATATTGTAGTTCCCGACTTGTAATGTTGAAAAACACTACATCTCACTAAGTGACATTGTTTAATGCGGTTTTACGACGGTTGATATGTCAACCTAACCTAACATTCGCACTTGTATCTAAAGACGCTAAATTACACTGTTTCGTTCACAATTACGATATTTGCTTAACCTCACAGTTTCTCACCAAACTATTACAGTACAGAACGCTGTATCTCGCTAAATGACATGGTTCTTTAAGGTTTCACGATACTTGCATGCGCTTTACCGAGAATGTCACAACATAGCAGTTTCGCACTTGTAACGGTACAACACGCAGTATTTAGCTTTCATGCCGTTTTGTGTGCTTTCACAACATTTTACCTATCGCAGTTTCGTACTCGCATTAAAACAACACTATCTCGTTAGATGACGTCGTTTTTGGTGGTTTCACGACGCCACCTAGCTTAAACTAACATAACTCAAACTAACCGAACCTTCGCACTTCTATCGTTAGAAAACGTTTTATTCGCTACTTTACAATGTTTTCTACAAGATTACGACGGTTTCATGCGCTTTCACATTAGATATCGCAGTTCCCGACTTGTAATGGTGAAAAACACAGCATCTCACTAAGTGACATTGTTTAATGCGGTTTTAGCGCGGTTCATATCTTAACCTAACCTAAC
>NW_027464717.1:255000-262500 GCF_043290135.1 Rhipicephalus microplus
AACCTAACCTAACCTAACCTAACCTAACGACGTTTGCAAGCGCTTTCACATTAGATATCGCAGTTCCCGACTTGTAATGGTGAAAAACACTGCATCTCAGTAATTGACATTGTTTAATGCGGTTTTACGACGGTTCATATCTTAACCTAACCTAACATTCGTACTTGTATTGAAAAACGCTCTATTACACTGTTTCGTTCACAATTACGATATTTGCATAACCTCACAGTTTTTCACCAACTTATTGCAGTACAGAACGCTGTATCTCGCTAAATGACATTGTTCTTTAAGGTTTCACGATGCTTGCATGCGCTTTAACGAGAATATCATGTAACGACGAGAAATAAGAGACAACGCCTTTGCTGCAGGCCGGCTGTTCTTATTCTGCTTCGTCTTCCTCGGCTTCCGTCACCCTGCCTGCGCCCTTGCCTGAGCCCCACTATTTATTATCATTACACTCGGCCCCGACTGCGAGCCTCGTGGGCTACCGACAATGTCTCCGGTGGGCGGCATTGACTATTCCGGGAACTGCTTGGCGTGGGCACATTTCGGAGTTTTGCCCGCAGTCCCGCCATCGCCGATTTCCTTCGAGCTACCGGAGTTTCGCGGCTTCCAGGACGATGCCAAGGAATGGGTGGCAACCGTCAACGCTGTCGGAGATCACGCAGCGTGGACGGACCAAAAGAAGTGGGGCATGGCCATAGACCGCCTTCGGAATGCTGCCGCGGCTTGGCATCGATACGAAGGCGTGCGGCAGACATCCTGGGTGGACTGGAGTGAGAAGCTCATAGCTGCTTTTGGACGGAGTCACCATCACCTCTCCACGACCACCCAGTCTTACGCGACCGCTACCGAGAATAGATCCCAGAAGGAGACCACCCTCGCGGCTTCAGCTGTATTTTGCAGCTTCCCGACAGCCAATTTAACCACCTACCCTGGGACGAACAACCCTACAGTGTTGACCCTCACTTCGAAGCGACATCTCCTGATATCACGTCAGTCTGTGGCCGAGTGTGCGGACGTCTGCCACACGCTAAGCGCCGCCTCCTTCAAAGTCACTGTCAGCAAAGACCTACCAGAGAAGGTAATACTTCCGGTTAGTGACAGGTCATCTGACAATGAAGGCTCTACTGCACGTGAAACTATAGGAATAAGCAGCTTGAGCATGAGTCCGACAAAGGCAGTGCTGCAAGAGCACGCGTTGCCTCTCAAGCTGCAACCTGAACTCGGCTCTCAGATGACTACAAAGACACCCCGACGCCCCTTGCCACACCGCAAGCAACGCAGGCGTCGACGCTCAGTGCAGCAGGTGACGGTGCAGCGTGGACTATTTCCAGCATTTGTAACACGACTGCGACAGGATGCTCAAACCGACGAGATTAAACCAACGCGGCCACTTTGCAGGAGTCTGTATCTCCTGCTAGCGGCATCTTGTCCAAGTCAACAGCGTTGGCCCCATCGTGGACGACGCCTGCACCGACCATCACGTCACAGCCAGTGTCGTCCTCCGGAATCTCCTTCAACAAACTTCCATGTGAAATATCAGCTTGGCCGAGCCCGGCCACCCCGGAATAGTCAATGCCGCCCACCGGAGACATTGTCGGTAGCCCACGAGGCTCGCAGTCGGGGCCGAGTGTAATGATAATAAATAGTGGGGCTCAGGCAAGGGCGCAGGCAGGGTGGTCTCCTTCTGGGATCTATTCTCGGTAGCGGTCGCGTAAGACTGGGTGGTCGTGGAGAGGTGATGGTGACTCCGTCCAAAAGCAGCTATGAGCTTGTCACTCCAGTCCACCCAGGATGTCTGCCGCACGCCTTCGTATCGATGCCAAGCCGCGGCAGCATTCCGAAGGCGGTCTATGGCCATGCCCCACTTCTTTTGGTCCGTCCACGCTGCGTGATCTCCGACAGCGTTGACGGTTGCCACCCATTCCTTGGCATCGTCCTGGAAGCCGCGAAACTCCGGTAGCTCGAAGGAAATCGGCGATGGCGGGACTGCGGGCAAAACTCCGAAATGTGCCCACGCCAAGCAGTTCACTTGCTCTGATACCTCCGTGAGAGAACGCCCGAGATTGCGACGGTTCTCGGGCGAGCTTACCTCGAAGTTTTGTGAGGCGGCCGCAGCCAACATGGCATTGAGTGCGCACAATGTTGGCAAGATGGCAGGACATAGCTGGGAGCTCGACGCTATGAGGGCGTTGGTCGTGACGCGGAGTTGCGCGATGGTATGCTGCAGCTCCGCTGCGCTGTCGTGTGATCCGCACGAAGAGCCAAGGCCCGCCTCTGCGGAGGATACAGTGACTGCGGTACTCGAGGTGGTACAATTGCTGACCAAGGACGCGTGGACGGCGTCCCTTGGAAATCCGGCTGTGGTAGGAATCGTGGACATGGGTTCCAGGGCGCTGGAAGCGTCAACGACGTTCCCAGGCAAGCGGAACCCGTGTGATGAGTTGTGACCTGGTACTGTGGCGTAGATGAAGCGGTCTTGCGCCGCCGGGTAGGCCTCGACGCCGTACACGGTGGGTGCTTGAAGCGCCGACAGGTTGCCAGGTATGGAGGAGGCATGTACGCCATCCCTAGGTGAGAGAGGCCCGTGCGCATGGTTGCCGCGACGTGTCGCGTCCCAGGACAAGTTTCCCGGAACCACAACGGAGGCCTGGACGCCATCCGTCGGTGCTGGGATCGATGCTGGCCGCGACGGACGCCTTGCGGGTTCCATCAGCGAAGAAGCGTGACGGCGTTCCTTATCGTGAACTGGTACCGGTAACGGGTGCTGGAGCCGCCGAGGAGGCCTTGACGCCGTCCCTGAACGGTGGTGTCAGTAAACAGCTGCCGAGGAGGGCTTGACGCCGTCCTCAAGCGACGCTTACCGCGGCTGCACGTCGGCGGGCGTTGTGGATGACGAAACCGAGACGTAAGCCGTTTTCTTCGTCGACTGCGCCATTGTAACGACGAGAAATAAGAGACAACGCCTTTGCTGCAGGCCGGCTGTTCTTATTCTGCTTCGTCTTCCTCGGCTTCCGTCACCCTGCCTGCGCCCTTGCCTGAGCCCCACTATTTATTATCATTACACTCGGCCCCGACTGCGAGCCTCGTGGGCTACCGACAATGTCTCCGGTGGGCGGCATTGACTATTCCGGGGTGGCCGGGCTCGGCCAAGCTGATATTTCACATGGAAGTTTGTTGAAGGAGATTCCGGAGGACGACACTGGCTGTGACGTGATGGTCGGTGCAGGCGTCGTCCACGATGGGGCCAACGCTGTTGACTTGGACAAGATGCCGCTAGCAGGAGATACAGACTCCTGCAAAGTGGCCGCGTTGGTTTAATCTCGTCGGTTTGAGCATCCTGTCGCAGTCGTGTTACAAATGCTGGAAATAGTCCACGCTGCACCGTCACCTGCTGCACTGAGCGTCGACGCCTGCGTTGCTTGCGGTGTGGCAAGGGGCGTCGGGGTGTCTTTGTAGTCATCTGAGAGCCGAGTTCAGGTTGCAGCTTGAGAGGCAACGCGTGCTCTTGCAGCACTGCCTTTGTCGGACTCATGCTCAAGCTGCTTATTCCTATAGTTTCACGTGCAGTAGAGCCTTCATTGTCAGATGACCTGTCACTAACCGGAAGTATTACCTTCTCTGGTAGGTCTTTGCTGACAGTGACTTTGAAGGAGGCGGCGCTTAGCGTGTGGCAGACGTCCGCACACTCGGCCACAGACTGACGTGATATCAGGAGATGTCGCTTCGAAGTGAGGGTCAACACTGTAGGGTTGTTCGTCCCAGGGTAGGTGGTTAAATTGGCTGTCGGGAAGCTGCAAAATACAGCTGAAGCCGCGGAGATCACGCAGCGTGGACGGACCAAAAGAAGTGGGGCATGGCCATAGACCGCCTTCGGAATGCTGCCGCGGCTTGGCATCGATACGAAGGCGTGCGGCAGACATCCTGGGTGGACTGGAGTGACAAGCTCATAGCTGCTTTTGGACGGAGTCACCATCACCTCTCCACGACCACCCAGTCTTACGCGACCGCTACCGAGAATAGATCCCAGAAGGAGACCACCCTCGCGGCTTCAGCTGTATTTTGCAGCTTCCCGACAGCCAATTTAACCACCTACCCTGGGACGAACAACCCTACAGTGTTGACCCTCACTTCGAAGTGAGGGTCAACACTGTAGGGTTGTTCGTCCCAGGGTAGGTGGTTAAATTGGCTGTCGGGAAGCTGCAAAATACAGCTGAAGCCGCGAGGGTGGTCTCCTTCTGGGATCTATTCTCGGTAGCGGTCGCGTAAGACTGGGTGGTCGTGGAGAGGTGATGGTGACTCCGTCCAAAAGCAGCTATGAGCTTGTCACTCCAGTCCACCCAGGATGTCTGCCGCACGCCTTCGTATCGATGCCAAGCCGCGGCAGCATTCCGAAGGCGGTCTATGGCCATGCCCCACTTCTTTTGGTCCGTCCACGCTGCGTGATCTCCGACAGCGTTGACGGTTGCCACCCATTCCTTGGCATCGTCCTGGAAGCCGCGAAACTCCGGTAGCTCGAAGGAAATCGGCGATGGCGGGACTGCGGGCAAAACTCCGAAATGTGCCCACGCCAAGCAGTTCACTTGCTCTGATACCTCCGTGAGAGAACGCCCGAGATTGCGACGGTTCTCGGGCGAGCTTACCTCGAAGTTTTGTGAGGCGGCCGCAGCCAACATGGCATTGAGTGCGCACAATGTTGGCAAGATGGCAGGACATAGCTGGGAGCTCGACGCTATGAGGGCGTTGGTCGTGACGCGGAGTTGCGCGATGGTATGCTGCAGCTCCGCTGCGCTGTCGTGTGATCCGCACGAAGAGCCAAGGCCCGCCTCTGCGGAGGATACAGTGACTGCGGTACTCGAGGTGGTACAATTGCTGACCAAGGACGCGTGGACGGCGTCCCTTGGAAATCCGGCTGTGGTAGGAATCGTGGACATGGGTTCCAGGGCGCTGGAAGCGTCAACGACGTTCCCAGGCAAGCGGAACCCGTGTGATGAGTTGTGACCTGGTACTGTGGCGTAGATGAAGCGGTCTTGCGCCGCCGGGTAGGCCTCGACGCCGTACACGGTGGGTGCTTGAAGCGCCGACAGGTTGCCAGGTATGGAGGAGGCATGTACGCCATCCCTAGGTGAGAGAGGCCCGTGCGCATGGTTGCCGCGACGTGTCGCGTCCCAGGACAAGTTTCCCGGAACCACAACGGAGGCCTGGACGCCATCCGTCGGTGCTGGGATCGATGCTGGCCGCGACGGACGCCTTGCGGGTTCCATCAGCGAAGAAGCGTGACGGCGTTCCTTATCGTGAACTGGTACCGGTAACGGGTGCTGGAGCCGCCGAGGAGGCCTTGACGCCGTCCCTGAACGGTGGTGTCAGTAAACAGCTGCCGAGGAGGGCTTGACGCCGTCCTCAAGCGACGCTTACCGCGGCTGCACGTCGGCGGGCGTTGTGGATGACGAAACCGAGACGTAAGCCGTTTTCTTCGTCGACTGCGCCATTGTAACGACGAGAAATAAGAGACAACGCCTTTGCTGCAGGCCGGCTGTTCTTATTCTGCTTCGTCTTCCTCGGCTTCCGTCACCCTGCCTGCGCCCTTGCCTGAGCCCCACTATTTATTATCATTACAATCACAATATAGCAGTTTCGCACTTGTAACGGTAGAACACGCAGTATTTGGCTTGTTCATGCCGTTTTGTGTGCTTTCACAACATTTCACCTATCGCAGTTTAATACTCGCTATAAAACAACACTATGTCGTTAGATGACGTCGTTTTTGGTAGTTTCACGACGCTACCTAGCTTAAACTAACATAACTCAACCTAACATGACCTTCGCACTTCTATCGTTAGAAAACGTTTTACTCGCTACTTTACATTGCTTTCTACAACATTACGACGGTTTCAAGCGCTTTCACATTAGATATCACAGTTCCCAACTTGTAAAGGTGAAAAACACTGCATCTCACTAAGTGACATTGTTTAATGCGGTTTTACGACGGTTCATACCTAACCTAACCTAACCTAACCTAACCTTACCTAACCTAACCTAACCTAACCCAACCCAACCCAACCTAACCTAACCTAACCTAACCCAACCTAACCTAATTGAAGTTTTTGCGCACACACACAAGGACACAGAAGAAGGGAACACAAGGACCAGCGCTTCTTCTGTGTCCTTGTGTGTGTGCGCAAAAACTTCAATTATGCAGCAGTACCAACTAGCCCGTCTTTCCGTATTATTGCAACCTAACCTAACCTAACCTAACCCAACCTAACCCAACCCAACCTAACCTAACCTAACCTAACCTAACTTAACCTAACCTAACGTAACCTAACCTAACCTATTCTAACGTAACCTAACCTTACCTGACCTAACCTAACCTAACGTAACCTAACCTAACCTAACATAACCTAACGTAACCTAACCTAACCTAACCTAATGTAACCTAACCTAACCTAACCCAACCTAACCCAACCCAACCCAACCCAATCCAACAACACCCAATCCAACCTAACCTAACCTAACCTAACCTTACCTAACCTAACCAAATTATCCTTACCTAACCTAACCTAACCTAACGTAACCTAACCTAACCTAACGTAACCTAATCTAACCTAACGTAACCTAACCTAACCTAACCTAACCTGACCTAACCCAACCTAACCTAACCTAACCTAACCTAACCCAACTCAACCCAACCTAACCTAATCTAACCTAACCTAACCTAACCTAACCAAACCTAACCTAACCTAACCTAACCTAACCTAACCTAACGACGGTTGCAAGCGCTTTCACATTAAATATCGCAGTTCCCCACTTTTAATGGTGAAAAACACTGCATCTCAGTAATTGACATTGTTTAATGTGGTTTTACGACGGTTCATATCTTAACCTAACCTAACATTCGCACTTGTATCTAAAAACGCTCTATTACACTGTTTTGTTCACAATTACGATATTTGCATAACCTCACAGTTTTTCGCCAACTTATTGCAGTACAGAACGCTGTATCTCGCTAAATGACATTGTTCTTTAAGGTTTCACGATGCTTGCATGCGCTTTAACGAGAATATCACAATATAGCAGTTTCGCACTTGTAACGGTAGAACACGCAGTATTTGGCTTGTTCATGCCGTTTTGTGTGCTTTCACAACATTTCACCTATCGCAGTTTAATACTCGCTATAAAACAACACTATCTCGTTAGATGACGTCGTTTTTGGTAGTTTCACGACGCTACCTAGCTTAAACTAACCTAACCTAACCTAACCTTCGCACTTCTATCGTTAGAAAACGTTTTACTCGCCACTTTACAATGTTTTCTACAAGATTACGACGGTTTCATGCGCTTTCACATTAGATATCGTAGTTCCCGACTTGTAATGTTGAAAAACATTATATCTCACTAAGTGACATTGTTTAATGCGGTTTTACGACGGTTGATATGTCAACCTAACCTAACATTCGCGCTTGTATCTAAAGACGCTCAATTACACTGTTTCGTTCA
>NW_027464717.1:265000-292500 GCF_043290135.1 Rhipicephalus microplus
CTACCTTACATTGCTTTCTACAACATTACGACGGTTTCAAGCGCTTTCACATTAGATATCACAGTTCCCAACTTGTAAAGGTGAAAAACACTGCATCTCACTAAGTGAAATTGTTTAATGCGGTTTTACGACGGTTCATACCTTAACCTAACCTAACCTAACCTAACCTTACCTAACCTAACCTAACCTAACCCAACCCAACCGAACCTAACCTAACCTAACGTAACCTAAACTAACCTAACCCAACCTAACCTAACCTAACCTAACCTAACCCAACCCAACCCAACCTAACCTAACCTAAGCTAACCTAACCTAACCTAACCAAACCTAACCTAACCTAACTTAACCTAACCTAACGTAACCTAACTTAACCTATTCTAACGTAACCTAACCTTACCTGACCTAACCTAACCTAACGTAACCTAACCTAACCTAACATAACCTAACGTAACCTAACCTAACCTAACGTAACCTAACCTAACCTAACCCAACCTAACCCAACACAACCCAACCCAACCCAACAACACCCAACCCAACCTAACCTAACCTAACCTAACCTTACCTAACCTAACCAAATTATCCTTACCTAACCTAACCTAACCTAACGTAACCTAACCTAACCTAACGTAACCTAACCTAACCTAACGTAACCTAACCTAACCTAACCCAACCTAACCTAACCTAACCTAACCTAACCCAACTCAACCCAACCTAACCTAATCTAACCTAACCTAATCTAACCTAACCTAACCTAACCTAACCAAACCTAACCTAACCTAACCTAACCTAACCTAACCTAACCTAACGACGGTTGCAAGCGCTTTCACATTAAATATCGCAGTTCCCCACTTTTAATGGTGAAAAACACTGCATCTCAGTAATTGACATTGTTTAATGCGGTTTTACGACGGTTCATATCTTAACCTAACCTAACATTCGTACTTGTATTGAAAAACGCTCTATTACACTGTTTCGTTCACAATTACAATATTTGCATAACCTCACAGTTTTTCACCAACTTATTGCAGTACAGAACGCTGTATCTCGCTAAATGACATTGTTCTTTAAGGTTTCACGATGCTTGCATGCGCTTTAACGAGAATATCACAATATAGCAGTTTCGCACTTGTAACGGTAGAACACGCAGTATTTGGCTTGTTCATGCCGTTTTGTGTGCATTCACAACATTTCACCTATCGCAGTTTAATACTCGCAATAAAACAACACTATCTCGTTAGATGACGTCGTTTTTGGTAGTTTCACGACGCTACATAGCTTAAACTAACATAACTCAAGCTAACTTTCGCACTTCTATCGTTAGAAAACGTTTTACTCGCAACTTTACAATGTTTTCTACAAGATTACGACGGTTTCATGCGCTTTCACATTAGATATCGTAGTTCCCGACTTGTAATGTTGAAAAACACTACATCTCATTAAGTGACATTGTTTAATGCGGTTTTACGACGGTTGATATCTCAACCTAACCTAACATTCGCACTTGTATCTAAATACGCTCAATTACACCATTTCGTTCACAATTACGATATTTGCTTGACCTCACAGTTTCTCACCAACTTATTACAGTACAGAACGCTGTATCTCGCTAAATGACATCGTTCTTTAAGGTTTCACGATACTTGCATGCGCTTTAACGAGAATATCACAATAAAGCAGTTTCGCACTTGTAACGGCACAAGACGCAGTATCTGGCTAGTTCATGCCATTTTGTGTGCTTTCCCAATATTTCACCTATCGCAGTTTCGTACCCGCAATAAAACAACACTATCTCGTTAGATGACATCGTTTTTGGTGGTTTCACGACGCTACCTAGCTCAAACTAACCGAACCTTCGCACTTCTATCGTTAGAAAACGTTTTATTCGCTACTTTACAATGTTTTCTACAAGATTACGACGGTTTCATGCGCTTTCACATTAGATATCGCAGTTCCCGACTTGTAATGGTGAAAAACACAGCATCTCACTAAGTGACATTGTTTAATGCGGTTTTAGCGCGGTTCATATCTTACCCTAACCTAACCTTACCTAAACCAACCTAACCTAACCTAACCAAACCTTACCTAACATACCCTAACCTAACCTAACCTAACCTAACCAAACCTAACCTAACCTAACCTAACGTAACCTAACCTAACCTAACCTAACCTAACCTAACCTAACCTAACGACGTTTGCAAGAGCTTTCACATTAGATATCGCAGTTCCCGACTTGTAATGGTGAAAAACACTGCATCTCACTAAGTGACATTGTTTAATGCGGTTTTACGACGGTTCATATCTTAACCTAACCTGACATTCGCACTTGTATTAAAAAACGCTCTATTACACTGTTTCGTTCGCAATTAGGATATTTGCATAACCTCACAGATTTTCACCAACTTATTGCAGTACAGAACGCTGTATCTCGCTAAATGACATCGTTCTTTGAGGTTTCACGATGCTTGCATGCGCTTTAACGAGAATATCACAACATAGCAGTTTCGCACTTGTAACGGTACAACACGCAGTATTTGGCTTCTTCATGCCGTTTTGTGTGCTTTCACAACATTTCACCTATCGCAGTTTCGTACTCGCAATAAAACAACACTATCTCGTTAGATGACGTTGTTTTTGGTAGTTTCACGACGCTACCTAGCTTAAACTAACATAACTCAACCTAACATGACCTTCGCACTTCTATCGTTAGAAAACGTTTTACTCGCTACTTTACATTGCTTTCTACAACATTACGACGGTTTCAAGCGCTTTCACATTAGATATCACAGTTCCCAACTTGTAAAGGTGAAAAACACTGCATCTCAATAAGTGACATTGTTTAATGCGGTTTTACGACGGTTCATACCTTAACCTTACCTAACCTAACCTAACCTAACCCAACCCAACCCAACCTAACCTAACCTAACCTAACCTAAACTAACCTAACCCAACCTAACCTAACCTAACCTAACCCAACCTAACCCAACCCAACCCAACCTAACCAAACCTAAGCTAACCTAACCTAACCAAACCTAACCTAACCTAACTTAACCTAACCTAACGTAACCTAACCTAACCTATTCTAACGTAACCTAACCTTACCTGACCTAACCTAACCTAACGTAACCTAACCTAACCTAACATAACCTAACGTAACATAACCTAACCTACCCTAACGTAACCTAACCTAACCTAACCCAACCTAACCCAACCCAACCCAACCCAACAACACCAACCCAACCTAACCTAACCTAACCTAACCTTACCTAACCTAACCAAATTATCCTTACCTAACCTAACCTAAGCTAACGTAACCTAACCTAACCTAACCTAACGTAACCTAACATAACCTAACATAACCTAACCTAACCTAACCTGACCTAACCCAACCTAACCTAACCTAACCTAACCTAACCTAACCCAACTCAACCCAACCTAACCTAATCTAACCTAACCTAACCTAACCAAACCTAACCTAACCAAACCTAACCTAACCTAACCTAACCTAACCTAACGACGGTTGCAAGCGCTTTCACATTAAATATCGCAGTTCCCCACTTTAATGGGGAAAAACACTGCATCTCAGTAATTGACAATGTTTAATGCGGTTTTACGACGGTTCATATCTTAACCTAACCTAACATTCGCACTTGTATCTAAAAACGCTCTATTACACTGTTTTGTTCACAATTACGATATTTGCATAACCTCACAGTTTTTCACCAACTTATTGCAGTACAGAACGCTGTATCTCGCTAAATGACATTGTTCTTTAAGGTTTCACGATGCTTGCATGCGCTTTAACGAGAATATCACAATATAGCAGTTTCGAACTTGTAACGGTAGAACACGCAGTATTTGGCTTGTTCATGCCGTTTTGTGTGCTTTCACAACATTTCAGCTATCGCAGTTTAATACTCGCTATAAAACAACACTATCTCGTTAGATGACGTCGTTTTTGGTAGTTTCACGACGCTACCTAGCTTAAACTAACCTAACCTAACCTAACCTTCGCACTTCTATCGTTAGAAAACGTTTTACTCGCCACTTTACAATGTTTTCTACAAGATTACGACGGTTTCATGCGCTTTCACATTAGATATCGTAGTTCCCGACTTGTAATGTTGAAAAACACTACATCTCACTAAGTGACATTGTTTAATGCGGTTTTACGACGGTTGATATGTCAACCTAACCTAACATTCGCACTTGTATCTAAAGACGCTCAATTACACTGTTTCGTTCACAATTACGATATTTGCTTGACCTCACAGTTTCTCACCAACTTATTACAGTACAGAACGCTGTATCTCGCTAAATGACATCGTTCTTTAAGGTTTCACGATACTTGCATGCGCTTTACCGAGAATGTCACAACATAGCAGTTTCGCACTTGTAACGGTACAACACGCAGTATTTGGCTTGTTCATGCCGTTTTGTGTGCTTTCACAACATTTTACCTATCGCAGTTTCGTACTCGCAATAAAACAACACTATCTCGTTAGATGACGTCGTTTTTGGTGGTTTCACGACGCTACCTAGCTTAAACTAACATAACTCAACCTAACATAACCTTCGCACTTCTATCGTTAGAAAACGTTTTACTCGCTACTTTACATTGCTTTCTACAACATTACGACGGTTTCAAGCGCTTTCACATTAGATATCGCAGTTCCCAACTTGTAAAGGTGAAAAACACTGCATCTCATTAAGTGACATTGTTTATTGCGGTTTTACGACGGTTCATACCTTAACCTAACGTAACCTAACCTAACCTAACCCAACCTAACCTAACATAACCTAACCTAACCTAACCTAACCAAACCTAACCTAACGTAACCTAACCTAACCTAACCTAACCTAACCTAACCTAACGACGTTTGCAAGTGCTTTCACATTAGATATCGCAGTTCCCAACTTGTAATGGTGAAAAACACTGCATCTCACTAAGTGACATTGTTTAATGCGGTTTTACGACGGTTCATATCTTAACCTAACCTAACATTCGTACTTGTATTGAAAAACGCTCTATTACACTGTTTCGTTCACAATTACAATATTTGCATAACCTCACAGTTTTTCACCAACTTATTGCAGTACAGAACGCTGTATCTCGCTAAATGACATTGTTCTTTAAGGTTTCACGATGCTTGCATGCGCTTTAACGAGAATATCACAATATAGCAGTTTCGCACTTGTAACGGTAGAACACGCAGTATTTGGCTTGTTCATGCCGTTTTGTGTGCATTCACAACATTTCACCTATCGCAGTTTAATACTCGCAATAAAACAACACTATCTCGTTAGATGACGTCGTTTTTGGTAGTTTCACGACGCTACATAGCTTAAACTAACATAACTCAAGCTAACCTTCGCACTTCTATCGTTAGAAAACGTTTTACTCGCAACTTTACAATGTTTTCTACAAGATTACGACGGTTTCATGCGATTTCACATTAGATATCGTAGTTCCCGACTTGTAATGTTGAAAAACACTACATCTCATTAAGTGACATTGTTTAATGCGGTTTTACGACGGTTGATATCTCAACCTAACCTAACAATCGCACTTGTATCTAAATACGCTCAATTACACTGTTTCGTTCACAATTACGATATTTGCTTGACCTCACAGTTTCTCACCAACTTATTACAGTACAGAACGCTGTATCTCGCTAAATGACATCAATCTTTAAGGTTTCACGATACTTGCATGCGCTTTAACGAGAATATCACAATAAAGCAGTTTCGCACTTGTAACGGCACAAGACGCAGTATCTGGCTAGTTCATGCCATTTTGTGTGCTTTCCCAATATTTCACCTATCGCAGTTTCGTACTCGCAATAAAACAACACTATCTCGTTAGATGACATCGTTTTTGGTGGTTTCACGACGCTACCTAGCTCAAACTAACCGAACCTTCGCACTTCTATCGTTAGAAAACGTTTTATTCGCTACTTTACAATGTTTTCTACAAGATTACGACGGTTTCATGCGCTTTCACATTAGATATCGCAGTTCCCGACTTGTAATGGTGAAAAACACAGCATCTCACTAAGTGACATTGTTTAATGCGGTTTTAGCGCGGTTCATATCTTACCCTAACCTAACCTTACCTAAACCAACCTAACCTAACCTAACCAAACCTTACCTAACATACCCTAACCTAACCTAACCTAACGAAACCTAACCTAACCTAACCTAACGTAACCTAACCTAACCTAACCTAACCTAACCTAACCTAACCTAACCTAACGACGTTTGCAAGAGCTTTCACATTAGATATCGCAGTTCCCGACTTGTAATGGTGAAAAACACTGCATCTCACTAAGTGACATTGTTTAATGCGGTTTTACGACGGTTCATATCTTAACCTAACCTGACATTCGCACTTGTATTAAAAAACGCTCTATTACACTGTTTCGTTCGCAATTAGGATATTTGCATAACCTCACAAATTTTCACCAACTTATTGCAGTACAGAACGCTGTATCTCGCTAAATGACATCGTTCTTTGAGGTTTCACGATGCTTGCATGCGCTTTAACGAGAATATCACAACATAGCAGTTTCGCACTTGTAACGGTACAACACGCAGTATTTGGCTTCTTCATGCCGTTTTGTGTGCTTTCACAACATTTCACCTATCGCAGTTTCGTACTCGCAATAAAACAACACTATCTCGTTAGATGACGTTGTTTTTGGTAGTTTCACGACGCTACCTAGCTTAAACTAACATAACTCAACCTAACATGACCTTCGCACTTCTATCGTTAGAAAACGTTTTACTCGCTACTTTACATTGCTTTCTACAACATTACGACGGTTTCAAGCGCTTTCACATTAGATATCACAGTTCCCAACTTGTAAAGGTGAAAAACACTGCATCTCAATAAGTGACATTGTTTAATGCGGTTTTACGACGGTTCATACCTTAACCTAACCTAACCTAACCTAACCTAACCTTACCTAACCTAACCTAACCTAACCCAACCCAACCCAACCTAACCTAACCTAACCTAACCTAAACTAACCTAACCCAACCTAACCTAACCTAACCTAACCCAACCTAACCCAACCCAACCCAACCTAACCTAACCTAAGCTAACCTAACCTAACCAAACCTAACCTAACCTAACTTAACCTAACCTAACGTAACCTAACCTAACCTATTCTAACGTAACCTAACCTTACCTGACCTAACCTAACCTAACGTAACCTAACCTAACCTAACATAACCTAACGTAACCTAACCTAACCTAACCTAACGTAACCTAACCTAACCTAACCCAACCTAACCCAACCCAACCCAACCCAACAACACCCAACCCAACCTAACCTAACCTAACCTAACCTTACCTAACCTAACCAAATTATCCTTACCTAACCTAACCTAAGCTAACGTAACCTAACCTAACCTAACCTAACGTAACCTAACCTAACCTAACGTAACCTAACCTAACCTAACCTGACCTAACCCAACCTAACCTAACCTAACCTAACCTAACCCAACTCAACCCAACCTAACCTAATCTAACCTAACCTAACCTAACCAAACCTAACCTAACCAAACCTAACCTAACCTAACCTAACCTAACCTAACGACGGTTGCAAGCGCTTTCACATTAAATATCGCAGTTCCCCACTTTTAATGGGGAAAAACACTGCATCTCAGTAATTGACAATGTTTAATGCGGTTTTACGACGGTTCATATCTTAACCTAACCTAACATTCGCACTTGTATCTAAAAACGCTCTATTACACTGTTTTGTTCACAATTACGATATTTGCATAACCTCACAGTTTTTCACCAACTTATTGCAGTACAGAACGCTGTATCTCGCTAAATGACATTGTTCTTTAAGGTTTCACGATGCTTGCATGCGCTTTAACGAGAATATCACAATATAGCAGTTTCGAACTTGTAACGGTAGAACACGCAGTATTTGGCTTGTTCATGCCGTTTTGTGTGCATTCACAACATTTCACCTATCGCAGTTTAATACTTGCAATAAAACAACACTATCTCGTTAGATGACGTCGCTTTTGGTAGTTTCACGACGCTACCTAGCTTAAACTAACCTAACCTAACCTAACCTTCGCACTTCTATCGTTAGAAAACGTTTTACGCGCAACTTTACAATGTTTTCTACAAGATTACGACGGTTTCATGCGCTTTCACATTAGATATCGTAGTTCCCGACTTGTAATGTTGAAAAACACTACATCTCACTAAGTGACATTGTTTAATGCGGTTTTACGACGGTTGATATGTCAACCTAACCTAACATTCGCACTTGTATATAAAGACGCTCAATTACACTGTTTCGTTCACAATTACGATATTTGCTTGACCTCACAGTTTCTCACCAACTTATTACAGTACAGAACGCTGTATCTCGCTAAATGACATCGTTCTTTAAGGTTTCACGATACTTGCATGCGCTTTAACGAGAATATCACAATAAAGCAGTTTCGCACTTGTAACGGCACAAGACGCAGTATCTGGCTAGTTCATGCCATTTTGTGTGCTTTCCCAATATTTCACCTATCGCAGTTTCGTACTCGCAATAAAACAACACTATCTCGTTAGATGACATCGTTTTTGGTGGTTTCACGACGCTACCTAGCTCAAACTAACCGAACGTTCGCACTTCTATCGTTAGAAAACGTTTTATTCGCTACTTTACAATTTTTTCTACAAGATTACGACGGTTTCATGCGCTTTCACATTAGATATCGCAGTTCCCGACTTGTAATGGTGAAAAACACAGCATCTCACTAAGTGACATTGTTTAATGCGGTTTTAGCGCGGTTCATATCTTAACCTAACCTAACCTTACCTAAACCAACCTAACCTAACCTAACCTAACCTTACCTAACATACCCTAACCTAACCTAACCTAACCAAACCTAACCTAACCTAACCTAACGTAACCTAACCTAACCTAACCTAACCTAACCTAACCTAACCTAACCTAACGACGTTTGCAAGAGCTTTCACTTTAGATATCGCAGTTCCCGACTTGTAATGGTGAAAAACATTGCATCTCAATAAGTGACATTGTTTAATGCGGTTTTACGACAGTTCATATCTTAACCTAACCTGACATTCGCACTTGTATTAAAAAACGCTCTATTACACTGTTTCGTTCGCAATTAGGATATTTGCATAACCTCACAGATTTTCACCAACCTATTGCAGTACAGAACGCTGTATCTCGCTAAATGACATCGTTCTTTGAGGTTTCACGATGCTTGCATGCGCTTTAACGAGAATATCACAACATAGCAGTTTCGCACTTGTAACGGTACAACACGCAGTATTTGGCTTGTTCATGCCGTTTTGTGTGCTTTCACAACATTTCACCTATCGCAGTTTAATACTCGCTATAAAACAACACTATCTCGTTAGATGACGTTGTTTTTGGTAGTTTCACGACGCTACCTAGCTTAAACTAACCTAACCTAACCTAACCTTCGCACTTCTATTGTTAGAAAACGTTTTACTCGCCACTTTACAATGTTTTCTACAAGATTACGACGGTTTCATGCGCTTTCACATTAGATATCGTAGTTCCCGACTTGTAATGTTGAAAAACACTACATCTCACTAAGTGACATTGTTTAATGCGGTTTTACGACGGTTGATATCTCAACCTAACCTAACATTCGCACTTGTATCTAAATACGCTCAATTACACTGTTTCGTTCACAATTACGATATTTGCTTGACCTCACAGTTTCTCACCAACTTATTACAGTACAGAACGCTGTATCTCGCTAAATGACATCGTTCTTTAAGGTTTCACGATACTTGCATGCGCTTTAACGAGAATATCACAATAAAGCAGTTTCGCACTTGTAACGGCACAAGACGCAGTATCTGGCTAGTTCATGCCATTTTGTGTGCTTTCCCAATATTTCACCTATCGCAGTTTCGTACTCGCAATAAAACAACACTATCTCGTTAGATGACATCTTTTTTGGTGGTTTCACGACGCTACCTAGCTCAAACTAACCGAACCTTCGCACTTCTATCGTTAGAAAACGTTTTATTCGCTACTTTACAATGTTTTCTACAAGATTACGACGGTTTCATGCGCTTTCACATTAGATATCGCAGTTCCCGACTTGTAATGGTGAAAAACACAGCATCTCACTAGTGACATTGTTTAATGCGGTTTTAGCGCGGTTCATATCTTAACCTAACCTAACCTTACCTAAACCAACCTAACCTAACCTAACCAAACCTTACCTAACATACCCTAACCTAACCTAACCTAACCTAACCAAACCTAACCTAACCTAACCTAACGTAACCTAACCTAACCTAACCTAACCTAACCTAACCTAACGACGTTTGCAAGAGCTTTCACTTTAGATATCGCAGTTCCCGACTTGTAATGGTGAAAAACATTGCATCTCAATAAGTGACATTGTTTAATGCGGTTTTACGACGGTTCATATCTTAACCTAACCTGACATTCGCACTTGTATTAAAAAACGCTCTATTACACTGTTTCGTTCGCAATTAGGATATTTGCATAACCTCACAGATTTTCACCAACCTATTGCAGTACAGAACGCTGTATCTCGCTAAATGACATCGTTCTTTGAGGTTTCACGATGCTTGCATGCGCTTTAACGAGAATATCACAACATAGCAGTTTCGCACTTGTAACGGTACAACACGCAGTATTTGGCTTGTTCATGCCGTTTTGTGTGCTTTCACATTTCACCTATCGCAGTTTCGTACTCGCAATAAAACAACACTATCTCGTTAGATGACGTTGTTTTTGGTAGTTTCACGACGCTACCTAGCTTAAACTAACATAACTCAACCTAACATGACCTTCGCACTTCTATCGTTAGAAAACGTTTTACTCGCTACTTTACATTGCTTTCTACAACATTACGACGGTTTCAAGCGCTTTCACATTAGATATCACAGTTCCCAACTTGTAAAGGTGAAAAACACTGCATCTCAATAAGTGACATTGTTTAATGCGGTTTTACGACGGTTCATACCTTAACCTAACCTAAC
The DNA here is from genome assembly GCF_043290135.1 of Rhipicephalus microplus. NCBI lineage: Eukaryota > Metazoa > Arthropoda > Arachnida > Ixodida > Ixodidae > Rhipicephalus > Rhipicephalus microplus. The sequence continues at coordinate 276,045 of NW_027464717.1, forward strand.
CTAACCTAAACTTACCTAACCTAACCTAACCTAACCCAACCCAACCCAACCTAACCTAACCTAACCTAACCTAAACTAACCTAACCCAACCTAACCTAACCTAACCTAACCCAACCTAACCCAACCCAACCCAACCTAACCTAACCTAAGCTAACCTAACCTAACCAAACCTAACCTAACCTAACCTAACCTAACCTAACGTAACCTAACCTAACCTATTCTAACGTAACCTAACCTTACCTGACCTAACCTAACCTAACGTAACCTAACCTAACCTAACATAACCTAACGTAACCTAACCTAACCTAACCTAACGTAACCTAACCTAACCTAACCCAACCTAACCCAACCCAACCCAACCCAACCCAACAACACCCAACCCAACCTAACCTAACCTAACCTAACCTTACCTAACCTAACCAAATTATCCTTACCTAACCTAACCTAAGCTAACGTAACCTAACCTAACCTAACCTAACGTAACCTAACCTAACCTAACGTAACCTAACCTAACCTAACCTGACCTAACCCAACCTAACCTAACCTAACCTAACCTAACCTAACCCAACTCAACCCAACCTAACCTAATCTAACCTAACCTAACCTAACCAAACCTAACCAAACCAAACCTAACCTAACCTAACCTAACCTAACCTAACCTAACCTAACCTAACGACGGTTGCAAGCGCTTTCACATTAAATATCGCAGTTCCCCACTTTTAATGGGGAAAAACACTGCATCTCAGTAATTGACAATGTTTAATGCGGTTTTACGACGGTTCATATCTTAACCTAACCTAACATTCGTACTTGTATTGAAAAACGCTCTATTACACTGTTTCGTTCACAATTACGATATTTGAATAACCTCACAGTTTTTCACCAACTTATTGCAGTACAGAACGCTGTATCTCGCTAAATGACATTGTTCTTTAAGGTTTCACGATGCTTGCATGCGCTTTAACGAGAATATCACAATAAAGCAGTTTCGCACTTGTAACGGCACAAGACGCAGTATCTGGCTAGTTCATGCCATTTTGTGTGCTTTCCCAATATTTCACCTATCGCAGTTTCGTACTCGCAATAAAACAACACTATCTCGTTAGATGACATCGTTTTTGGTGGTTTCACGACGCTACCTAGCTCAAACTAACCGAACCTTCGCACTTCTATCGTTAGAAAACGTTTTATTCGCTACTTTACAATGTTTTCTACAAGATTACGACGGTTTCATGCGCTTTCACATTAGATATCGCAGTTCCCGACTTGTAATGGTGAAAAACACAGCATCTCACTAAGTGACATTGTTTAATGCGGTTTTAGCGCGGTTCATATCTTACCCTAACCTAACCTTACCTAAACCAACCTAACCTAACCTAACCAAACCTTACCTAACATACCCTAACCTAACCTAACCTAACGAAACCTAACCTAACCTAACCTAACGTAACCTAACCTAACCTAACCTAACCTAACCTAACCTAACGACGTTTGCAAGAGCTTTCACATTAGATATCGCAGTTCCCGACTTGTAATGGTGAAAAACACTGCATCTCACTAAGTGACATTGTTTAATGCGGTTTTACGACGGTTCATATCTTAACCTAACCTGACATTCGCACTTGTATTAAAAAACGCTCTATTACACTGTTTCGTTCGCAATTAGGATATTTGCATAACCTCACAGATTTTCACCAACTTATTGCAGTACAGAACGCTGTATCTCGCTAAATGACATCGTTCTTTGAGGTTTCACGATGCTTGCATGCGCTTTAACGAGAATATCACAACATAGCAGTTTCGCACTTGTAACGGTACAACACGCAGTATTTGGCTTCTTCATGCCGTTTTGTGTGCTTTCACAACATTTCACCTATCGCAGTTTCGTACTCGCAATAAAACAACACTATCTCGTTAGATGACGTTGTTTTTGGTAGTTTCACGACGCTACCTAGCTTAAACTAACATAACTCAACCTAACATGACCTTCGCACTTCTATCGTTAGAAAACGTTTTACTCGCTACTTTACATTGCTTTCTACAACATTACGACGGTTTCAAGCGCTTTCACATTAGATATCACAGTTCCCAACTTGTAAAGGTGAAAAACACTGCATCTCAATAAGTGACATTGTTTAATGCGGTTTTACGACGGTTCATACCTTAACCTAACCTAACCTAACCTAACCTAACCTTACCTAACCTAACCTAACCTAACCCAACCCAACCCAACCTAACCTAACCTAACCTAACCTAAACTAACCTAACCCAACCTAACCTAACCTAACCTAACCCAACCTAACCCAACCCAACCCAACCTAACCTAACCTAAGCTAACCTAACCTAACCAAACCTAACCTAACCTAACTTAACCTAACCTAACGTAACCTAACCTAACCTATTCTAACGTAACCTAACCTTACCTGACCTAACCTAACCTAACGTAACCTAACCTAACCTAACATAACCTAACGTAACCTAACCTAACCTAACCTAACGTAACCTAACCTAACCTAACCCAACCTAACCCAACCCAACCCAACCCAACAACACCCAACCCAACCTAACCTAACCTAACCTAACCTTACCTAACCTAACCAAATTATCCTTACCTAACCTAACCTAAGCTAACGTAACCTAACCTAACCTAACCTAACGTAACCTAACCTAACCTAACGTAACCTAACCTAACCTAACCTGACCTAACCCAACCTAACCTAACCTAACCTAACCTAACCCAACTCAACCCAACCTAACCTAATCTAACCTAACCTAACCTAACCAAACCTAACCTAACCAAACCTAACCTAACCTAACCTAACCTAACCTAACGACGGTTGCAAGCGCTTTCACATTAAATATCGCAGTTCCCCACTTTTAATGGGGAAAAACACTGCATCTCAGTAATTGACAATGTTTAATGCGGTTTTACGACGGTTCATATCTTAACCTAACCTAACATTCGCACTTGTATCTAAAAACGCTCTATTACACTGTTTTGTTCACAATTACGATATTTGCATAACCTCACAGTTTTTCACCAACTTATTGCAGTACAGAACGCTGTATCTCGCTAAATGACATTGTTCTTTAAGGTTTCACGATGCTTGCATGCGCTTTAACGAGAATATCACAATATAGCAGTTTCGAACTTGTAACGGTAGAACACGCAGTATTTGGCTTGTTCATGCCGTTTTGTGTGCATTCACAACATTTCACCTATCGCAGTTTAATACTTGCAATAAAACAACACTATCTCGTTAGATGACGTCGCTTTTGGTAGTTTCACGACGCTACCTAGCTTAAACTAACCTAACCTAACCTAACCTTCGCACTTCTATCGTTAGAAAACGTTTTACGCGCAACTTTACAATGTTTTCTACAAGATTACGACGGTTTCATGCGCTTTCACATTAGATATCGTAGTTCCCGACTTGTAATGTTGAAAAACACTACATCTCACTAAGTGACATTGTTTAATGCGGTTTTACGACGGTTGATATGTCAACCTAACCTAACATTCGCACTTGTATATAAAGACGCTCAATTACACTGTTTCGTTCACAATTACGATATTTGCTTGACCTCACAGTTTCTCACCAACTTATTACAGTACAGAACGCTGTATCTCGCTAAATGACATCGTTCTTTAAGGTTTCACGATACTTGCATGCGCTTTAACGAGAATATCACAATAAAGCAGTTTCGCACTTGTAACGGCACAAGACGCAGTATCTGGCTAGTTCATGCCATTTTGTGTGCTTTCCCAATATTTCACCTATCGCAGTTTCGTACTCGCAATAAAACAACACTATCTCGTTAGATGACATCGTTTTTGGTGGTTTCACGACGCTACCTAGCTCAAACTAACCGAACGTTCGCACTTCTATCGTTAGAAAACGTTTTATTCGCTACTTTACAATTTTTTCTACAAGATTACGACGGTTTCATGCGCTTTCACATTAGATATCGCAGTTCCCGACTTGTAATGGTGAAAAACACAGCATCTCACTAAGTGACATTGTTTAATGCGGTTTTAGCGCGGTTCATATCTTAACCTAACCTAACCTTACCTAAACCAACCTAACCTAACCTAACCTAACCAAACCTTACCTAATATACCCTAACCTAACCTAACCTAACCTAACCAAACCTAACCTAACCTAACCTAACCTAACCTAACCTAACCTAACCTAACCTAACCTAACCTAACGACGTTTGCAAGCGCTTTCACATTAGATATCGCAGTTCTCGACTTGTAATGGTGAAAAACACTGCATCTCAGTAATTGACATTGTTTAATGCGGTTTTACGACGGTTCATATCTTAACCTAACCTAACATTCGCACTTGTATCTAAAAACGCTCTATTACACTGTTTTGTTCACAATTACGATATTTGCATAACCTCACAGTTTTTCACCAACTTATTGCAGTACAGAACGCTGTATCTCGCTAAATGACATTGTTCTTTAAGGTTTCACGATGCTTGCATGCGCTTTAACGAGAATATCACAATATAGCAGTTTCGCACTTGTAACGGTAGAACACGCAGTATTTGGCTTGTTCATGCCGTTTTGTGTGCTTTCACAACATTTCACCTATCGCAGTTTAATACTCGCTATAAAACAACACTATCTCGTTAGATGACGTTGTTTTTGGTAGTTTCACGACGCTACCTAGCTTAAACTAACCTAACCTAACCTAACCTTCGCACTTCTATTGTTAGAAAACGTTTTACTCGCCACTTTACAATGTTTTCTACAAGATTACGACGGTTTCATGCGCTTTCACATTAGATATCGTAGTTCCCGACTTGTAATGTTGAAAAACACTACATCTCACTAAGTGACATTGTTTAATGCGGTTTTACGACGGTTGATATCTCAACCTAACCTAACATTCGCACTTGTATCTAAATACGCTCAATTACACTGTTTCGTTCACAATTACGATATTTGCTTGACCTCACAGTTTCTCACCAACTTATTACAGTACAGAACGCTGTATCTCGCTAAATGACATCGTTCTTTAAGGTTTCACGATACTTGCATGCGCTTTAACGAGAATATCACAATAAAGCAGTTTCGCACTTGTAACGGCACAAGACGCAGTATCTGGCTAGTTCATGCCATTTTGTGTGCTTTCCCAATATTTCACCTATCGCAGTTTCGTACTCGCAATAAAACAACACTATCTCGTTAGATGACATCGTTTTTGGTGGTTTCACGACGCTACCTAGCTCAAACTAACCGAACCTTCGCACTTCTATCGTTAGAAAACGTTTTATTCGCTACTTTACAATGTTTTCTACAAGATTACGACGGTTTCATGCGCTTTCACATTAGATATCGCAGTTCCCGACTTGTAATGGTGAAAAACACAGCATCTCACTAAGTGACATTGTTTAATGCGGTTTTAGCGCGGTTCATATCTTAACCTAACCTAACCTTACCTAAACCAACCTAACCTAACCTAACCAAACCTTACCTAACATACCCTAACCTAACCTAACCTAACCAAACCTAACCTAACCTAACCTAACGTAACCTAACCTAACCTAACCTAACCTAACCTAACCTAACCTAACCTAACGACGTTTGCAAGAGCTTTCACTTTAGATATCGCAGTTCCCGACTTGTAATGGTGAAAAACATTGCATCTCAATAAGTGACATTGTTTAATGCGGTTTTACGACAGTTCATATCTTAACCTAACCTGACATTCGCACTTGTATTAAAAAACGCTCTATTACACTGTTTCGTTCGCAATTAGGATATTTGCATAACCTCACAGATTTTCACCAACCTATTGCAGTACAGAACGCTGTATCTCGCTAAATGACATCGTTCTTTGAGGTTTCACGATGCTTGCATGCGCTTTAACGAGAATATCACAACATAGCAGTTTCGCACTTGTAACGGTACAACACGCAGTATTTGGCTTGTTCATGCCGTTTTGTGTGCTTTCACAACATTTCACCTATCGCAGTTTAATACTCGCTATAAAACAACACTATCTCGTTAGATGACGTTGTTTTTGGTAGTTTCACGACGCTACCTAGCTTAAACTAACCTAACCTAACCTAACCTTCGCACTTCTATTGTTAGAAAACGTTTTACTCGCCACTTTACAATGTTTTCTACAAGATTACGACGGTTTCATGCGCTTTCACATTAGATATCGTAGTTCCCGACTTGTAATGTTGAAAAACACTACATCTCACTAAGTGACATTGTTTAATGCGGTTTTACGACGGTTGATATCTCAACCTAACCTAACATTCGCACTTGTATCTAAATACGCTCAATTACACTGTTTCGTTCACAATTACGATATTTGCTTGACCTCACAGTTTCTCACCAACTTATTACAGTACAGAACGCTGTATCTCGCTAAATGACATCGTTCTTTAAGGTTTCACGATACTTGCATGCGCTTTAACGAGAATATCACAATAAAGCAGTTTCGCACTTGTAACGGCACAAGACGCAGTATCTGGCTAGTTCATGCCATTTTGTGTGCTTTCCCAATATTTCACCTATCGCAGTTTCGTACTCGCAATAAAACAACACTATCTCGTTAGATGACATCTTTTTTGGTGGTTTCACGACGCTACCTAGCTCAAACTAACCGAACCTTCGCACTTCTATCGTTAGAAAACGTTTTATTCGCTACTTTACAATGTTTTCTACAAGATTACGACGGTTTCATGCGCTTTCACATTAGATATCGCAGTTCCCGACTTGTAATGGTGAAAAACACAGCATCTCACTAGTGACATTGTTTAATGCGGTTTTAGCGCGGTTCATATCTTAACCTAACCTAACCTTACCTAAACCAACCTAACCTAACCTAACCAAACCTTACCTAACATACCCTAACCTAACCTAACCTAACCTAACCAAACCTAACCTAACCTAACCTAACGTAACCTAACCTAACCTAACCTAACCTAACCTAACCTAACGACGTTTGCAAGAGCTTTCACTTTAGATATCGCAGTTCCCGACTTGTAATGGTGAAAAACATTGCATCTCAATAAGTGACATTGTTTAATGCGGTTTTACGACGGTTCATATCTTAACCTAACCTGACATTCGCACTTGTATTAAAAAACGCTCTATTACACTGTTTCGTTCGCAATTAGGATATTTGCATAACCTCACAGATTTTCACCAACCTATTGCAGTACAGAACGCTGTATCTCGCTAAATGACATCGTTCTTTGAGGTTTCACGATGCTTGCATGCGCTTTAACGAGAATATCACAACATAGCAGTTTCGCACTTGTAACGGTACAACACGCAGTATTTGGCTTGTTCATGCCGTTTTGTGTGCTTTCACATTTCACCTATCGCAGTTTCGTACTCGCAATAAAACAACACTATCTCGTTAGATGACGTTGTTTTTGGTAGTTTCACGACGCTACCTAGCTTAAACTAACATAACTCAACCTAACATGACCTTCGCACTTCTATCGTTAGAAAACGTTTTACTCGCTACTTTACATTGCTTTCTACAACATTACGACGGTTTCAAGCGCTTTCACATTAGATATCACAGTTCCCAACTTGTAAAGGTGAAAAACACTGCATCTCAATAAGTGACATTGTTTAATGCGGTTTTACGACGGTTCATACCTTAACCTAACCTAACCTAACCTAAACTTACCTAACCTAACCTAACCTAACCCAACCCAACCCAACCTAACCTAACCTAACCTAACCTAAACTAACCTAACCCAACCTAACCTAACCTAACCTAACCCAACCTAACCCAACCCAACCCAACCTAACCTAACCTAAGCTAACCTAACCTAACCAAACCTAACCTAACCTAACCTAACCTAACCTAACGTAACCTAACCTAACCTATTCTAACGTAACCTAACCTTACCTGACCTAACCTAACCTAACGTAACCTAACCTAACCTAACATAACCTAACGTAACCTAACCTAACCTAACCTAACGTAACCTAACCTAACCTAACCCAACCTAACCCAACCCAACCCAACCCAACCCAACAACACCCAACCCAACCTAACCTAACCTAACCTAACCTTACCTAACCTAACCAAATTATCCTTACCTAACCTAACCTAAGCTAACGTAACCTAACCTAACCTAACCTAACGTAACCTAACCTAACCTAACGTAACCTAACCTAACCTAACCTGACCTAACCCAACCTAACCTAACCTAACCTAACCTAACCTAACCCAACTCAACCCAACCTAACCTAATCTAACCTAACCTAACCTAACCAAACCTAACCAAACCAAACCTAACCTAACCTAACCTAACCTAACCTAACCTAACCTAACCTAACGACGGTTGCAAGCGCTTTCACATTAAATATCGCAGTTCCCCACTTTTAATGGGGAAAAACACTGCATCTCAGTAATTGACAATGTTTAATGCGGTTTTACGACGGTTCATATCTTAACCTAACCTAACATTCGTACTTGTATTGAAAAACGCTCTATTACACTGTTTCGTTCACAATTACGATATTTGAATAACCTCACAGTTTTTCACCAACTTATTGCAGTACAGAACGCTGTATCTCGCTAAATGACATTGTTCTTTAAGGTTTCACGATGCTTGCATGCGCTTTAACGAGAATATCACAATATAGCAGTTTCGCACTTGTAACGGTAGAACACGCAGTATTTGGCTTGTTCATGCCGTTTTGTGTGCATTCACAACATTTCACCTATCGCAGTTTAATACTCGCAATAAAACAACACTATCTCGTTAGATGACGTCGTTTTTGGTAGTTTCACGACGCTACCTAGCTTAAACTAACCTAACCTAACCTAACCCTCGCACTTCTATCGTTAGAAAACGTTTTACGCGCAACTTTACAATGTTTTCTACAAGATTACGACGGTTTCATGCGCTTTCACATTAGATATCGTAGTTCCCGACTTGTAATGTTGAAAAACACTACATCTCACTAAGTGACATTGTTTAATGCGGTTTTACGACGGTTGATATGTCAACCTAACCTAACATTCGCACTTGTATATAAAGACGCTCAATTACACTGTTTCGTTCACAATTACGATATTTGCTTGACCTCACAGTTTCTCACCAACTTATTACAGTACAGAACGCTGTATCTCGCTAAATGACATCGTTCTTTAAGGTTTCACGATACTTGCATGCGCTTTAACGAGAATATCACAATAAAGCAGTTTCGCACTTGTAACGGCACAAGACGCAGTATCTGGCTAGTTCATGCCATTTTGTGTGCTTTCCCAATATTTCACCTATCGCAGTTTCGTACTCGCAATAAAACAACACTATCTCGTTAGATGACGTCGTTTTTGGTGGTTTCACGACGCTACCTAGCTCAAACTAACCGAACCTTCGCACTTCTATCGTTAGAAAACGTTTTATTCGCTACTTTACAATGTTTTCTACAAGATTACGACGGTTTCATGCGCTTTCACATTACATATCGCAGTTCCCGACTTGTAATGGTGAAAAACACAGCATCTCACTAAGTGACATTGTGTAATGCGGTTTTAGCGCGGTTCATATCTTAACCTAACCTAACCTTACCTAAACCAACCTAACCTAACCTAACCTAACCAAACCTTACCTAACATACCCTAACCTAACCTAACCTAACCTAACCTAACCAAACCTAACCTAACCTAACCTAACCTAACGTAACCTAACCTAACCTAACCTAACCTAACCTAACCTAACGACGTTTGCAAGCGCTTTCACATTAGATATCGCAGTTCTCGACTTGTAATGGTGAAAAACACTGCATCTCAGTAATTGACATTGTTTAATGCGGTTTTACGACGGTTCATATCTTAACCTAACCTAACATTCGCACTTGTATATAAAAACGCTCTATTACACTGTTTTGTTCACAATTACGATATTTGCATAACCTCACAGTTTTTCACCAACTTATTGCAGTACAGAACGCTGTATCTCGCTAAATGACATTGTTCTTTAAGGTTTCACGATGCTTGCATGCGCTTTAACGAGAATATCACAATATAGCAGTTTCGCACTTGTAACGGTAGAACACGCAGTATTTGGCTTGTTCATGCCGTTTTGTGTGCTTTCACAACATTTCACCTATCGCAGTTTAATACTCGCTATAAAACAACACTATCTCGTTAGATGACGTTGTTTTTGGTAGTTTCACGACGCTACCTAGCTTAAACTAACCTAACCTAACCTAACCTTCGCACTTCTATTGTTAGAAAACGTTTTACTCGCCACTTTACAATGTTTTCTACAAGATTACGACGGTTTCATGCGCTTTCACATTAGATATCGTAGTTCCCGACTTGTAATGTTGAAAAACACTACATCTCACTAAGTGACATTGTTTAATGCGGTTTTACGACGGTTGATATCTCAACCTAACCTAACATTCGCACTTGTATCTAAATACGCTCAATTACACTGTTTCGTTCACAATTACGATATTTGCTTGACCTCACAGTTTCTCACCAACTTATTACAGTACAGAACGCTGTATCTCGCTAAATGACATCGTTCTTTAAGGTTTCACGATACTTGCATGCGCTTTAACGAGAATATCACAATAAAGCAGTTTCGCACTTGTAACGGCACAAGACGCAGTATCTGGCTAGTTCATGCCATTTTGTGTGCTTTCCCAATATTTCACCTATCGCAGTTTCGTACTCGCAATAAAACAACACTATCTCGTTAGATGACATCGTTTTTGGTGGTTTCACGACGCTACCTAGCTCAAACTAACCGAACCTTCGCACTTCTATCGTTAGAAAACGTTTTATTCGCTACTTTACAATGTTTTCTACAAGATTACGACGGTTTCATGCGCTTTCACATTAGATATCGCAGTTCCCGACTTGTAATGGTGAAAAACACAGCATCTCACTAAGTGACATTGTTTAATGCGGTTTTAGCGCGGTTCATATCTTAACCTAACCTAACCTTACCTAAACCAACCTAACCTAACCTAACCAAACCTTACCTAACATACCCTAACCTAACCTAACCTAACCAAACCTAACCTAACCTAACCTAACGTAACCTAACCTAACCTAACCTAACCTAACCTAACCTAACCTAACGACGTTTGCAAGAGCTTTCACATTAGATATCGCAGTTCCCGACTTGTAATGGTGAAAAACACTGCATCTCAATAAGTGACATTGTTTAATGCGGTTTTACGACGGTTCATATCTTAACCTAACCTGACATTCGCACTTGTATTAAAAAACGCTCTATTACACTGTTTCGTTCGCAATTAGGATATTTGCATAACCTCACAGATTTTCACCAACCTATTGCAGTACAGAACGCTGTATCTCGCTAAATGACATCGTTCTTTGAGGTTTCACGATGCTTGCATGCGCTTTAACGAGAATATCACAACATAGCAGTTTCGCACTTGTAACGGTACAACACGCAGTATTTGGCTTGTTCATGCCGTTTTGTGTGCTTTCACATTTCACCTATCGCAGTTTCGTACTCGCAATAAAACAACACTATCTCGTTAGATGACGTTGTTTTTGGTAGTTTCGCGACGCTACCTAGCTTAAACTAACATAACTCAACCTAACATGACCTTCGCACTTCTATCGTTAGAAAACGTTTTACTCGCTACTTTACATTGCTTTCTACAACATTACGACGGTTTCAAGCGCTTTCACATTAGATATCACAGTTCCCAACTTGTAAAGGTGAAAAACACTGCATCTCAATAAGTGACATTGTTTAATGCGGTTTTACGACGGTTCATACCTTAACCTAACCTAACCTAACCTTACCTAACCTAACCTAACCTAACCCAACCCAACCCAACCTAACCTAACCTAACCTAACCTAAACTAACCTAACCCAACCTAACCTAACCTAACCTAACCCAACCTAACCCAACCCAACCCAACCTAACCTAACCTAAGCTAACCTAACCTAACCAAACCTAACCTAACCTAACTTAACCTAACCTAACGTAACCTAACCTAACCTATTCTAACGTAACCTAACCTTACCTGACCTAACCTAACCTAACGTAACCTAACCTAACCTAACATAACCTAACGTAACCTAACCTAACCTAACCTAACGTAACCTAACCTAACCTAACCCAACCTAACCCAACCCAACCCAACCCAACAACACCCAACCCAACCTAACCTAACCTAACCTAACCTTACCTAACCTAACCAAATTATCTTTACCTAACCTAACCTAAGCTAACGTAACCTAACCTAACCTAACCTAACGTAACCTAACCTAACCTAACGTAACCTAACCTAACCTAACCTGACCTAATTCAACCTAACCTAACCTAACCTAACCCAACTCAACCCAACCTAACCTAATCTAACCTAACCTAACCTAACCAAACCTAACCAAACCAAACCTAACCTAACCTAACCTAACCTAACCTAACGACGGTTGCAAGCGCTTTCACATTAAATATCGCAGTTCCCCACTTTTAATGGGGAAAAACACTGCATCTCAGTAATTGACAATGTTTAAAGCGGTTTTACGACGGTTCATATCTTAACCTAACCTAACATTCGCACTTGTATCTAAAAACGCTCTATTACACTGTTTTGTTCACAATTACGATATTTGCATAACCTCACAGTTTTTCACCAACTTATTGCAGTACAGAACGCTGTATCTCGCTAAATGACATTGTTCTTTAAGGTTTCACGATGCTTGCATGCGCTTTAACGAGAATATCACAATATAGCAGTTTCGCACTTGTAACGGTAGAACACGCAGTATTTGGCTTGTTCATGCCGTTTTGTGTGCTTTCACATTTCACCTATCGCAGTTTAATACTCGCTATAAAACAACACTATCTCGTTAGATGACGTCGTTTTTGGTGGTTTCACGACGCTACCTAGCTTAAACTAACATAACTCAACCTAACATAACCTTCGCACTTCTATCGTTAGAAAACGTTTTACTCGCTACTTTACATTGCTTTCTACAACATTACGACGGTTTCAAGCGCTTTCACATTAGATATCGCAGTTCCCAACTTGTAATGGTGAAAAACACTGCATCTCACTAAGTGACATTGTTTAATGCGGTTTTACGACGGTTCATATCTTAACCTAACCTAACATTCGTACTTGTATTGAAAAACGCTCTATTACACTGTTTCGTTCACAATTACGATATTTGAATCCCCTCACAGTTTTTCACCAACTTATTGCAGTACAGAACGCTGTATCTCGCTAAATGACATTGTTCTTTAAGGTTTCACGATGCTTGCATGCGCTTTAACGAGAATGTCACAATATAGCAGTTTCGCACTTGTAACGGTAGAAAACGCAGTATTTGGCTTGTTCATGCCGTTTTGTGTGCTTTCACAACATTTCACCTATCGCAGTTTAATACTCGCTATAAAACAACACTATCTCGTTAGATGACGTCGTTTTTGGTAGTTTCACGACGCTACCTAGCTTAAACTAACCTAACCTAACCTAACCTTCGCACTTCTATCGTTAGAAAACGTTTCACTCGCCACTTTACATTGCTTTCTACAACATTACGACGGTTTCAAGCGCTTTCACATTAGATATCGCAGTTCCCAACTTGTAATGGTGAAAAACACTGCATCTCACTAAGTGACATTGTTTAATGCGGTTTTACGACGGTTCATATCTTAACCTAACCTAACATTCGTACTTGTATTGAAAAACGCTCTATTACACTGTTTCGTTCACAATTACGATATTTGAATAACCTCACAGTTTTTCACCAACTTATTGCAGTACAGAACGCTGTATCTCGCTAAATGACATTGTTCTTTAAGGTTTCACGATGCTTGCATGCGCTTTAACGAGAATATCACAATATAGCAGTTTCGCACTTGTAACGGTAGAACACGCAGTATTTGGCTTGTTCATGCCGTTTTGTGTGCATTCACAACATTTCACCTATCGCAGTTTAATACTCGCAATAAAACAACACTATCTCGTTAGATGACGTCGTTTTTGGTAGTTTCACGACGCTACCTAGCTTAAACTAACCTAACCTAACCTAACCTTCGCACTTCTATCGTTAGAAAACGTTTTACTCGCCACTTTACAATGTTTTCTACAAGATTACGACGGTTTCATGCGCTTTCACATTAGATATCGTAGTTCCCGACTTGTAATGTTGAAAAACACTACATCTCACTAAGTGACATTGTTTAATGCGGTTTTACGACGGTTGATATGTCAACCTAACCTAACATTCGCACTTGTATCTAAAGACGCTCAATTACACTGTTTCGTTCACAATTACGATATTTGCTTGACCTCACAGTTTCTCACCAACTTATTACAGTACAGAACGCTGTATCTCGCTAAATGACATCGTTCTTTAAGGTTTCACGATACTTGCATGCGCTATACCGAGAATGTCACAACATAGCACTTTCGCACTTGTAACGGTACAACACGCAGTATTTGGCTTGTTCATGCCGTTTTGTGTGCTTTCACAACATTTTACCTATCGCAGTTTCGTACTCGCAATAAAACAAAACTATCTCGTTAGATGACGTCGTTTTTGGTGGTTTCACGACGCTACCTAGCTTAAACTAACATAACTCAACCTAACATAACCTTCGCACTTCTATCGTTAGAAAACGTTTTACTCGCTACTTTACATTGCTTTCTACAACATTACGACGGTTTCAAGCGCTTTCACATTAGATATCGCAGTTCCCAACTTGTAATGGTGAAAAACACTGCATCTCACTAAGTGACATTGTTTAATGCGGTTTTACGACGGTTCATATCTTAACCTAACCTAACATTCGTACTTGTATTGAAAAACGCTCTATTACACTGTTTCGTTCACAATTACGATATTTGAATAACCTCACAGTTTTTCACCAACTTATTGCAGTACAGAACGCTGTATCTCGCTAAATGACATTGTTCTTTAAGGTTTCACGATGCTTGCATGCGCTTTAACGAGAATATCACAATATAGCAGTTTCGCACTTGTAACGGTAGAACACGCAGTATTTGGCTTGTTCATGCCGTTTTGTGTGCATTCACAACATTTCACCTATCGCAGTTTAATACTCGCAATAAAACAACACTATCTCGTTAGATGACGTCGTTTTTGGTAGTTTCACGACGCTACCTAGCTTAAACTAACCTAACCTAACCTAACCCTCGCACTTCTATCGTTAGAAAACGTTTTACGCGCAACTTTACAATGTTTTCTACAAGATTACGACGGTTTCATGCGCTTTCACATTAGATATCGTAGTTCCCGACTTGTAATGTTGAAAAACACTACATCTCACTAAGTGACATTGTTTAATGCGGTTTTACGACGGTTGATATGTCAACCTAACCTAACATTCGCACTTGTATATAAAGACGCTCAATTACACTGTTTCGTTCACAATTACGATATTTGCTTGACCTCACAGTTTCTCACCAACTTATTACAGTACAGAACGCTGTATCTCGCTAAATGACATCGTTCTTTAAGGTTTCACGATACTTGCATGCGCTTTAACGAGAATATCACAATAAAGCAGTTTCGCACTTGTAACGGCACAAGACGCAGTATCTGGCTAGTTCATGCCATTTTGTGTGCTTTCCCAATATTTCACCTATCGCAGTTTCGTACTCGCAATAAAACAACACTATCTCGTTAGATGACGTCGTTTTTGGTGGTTTCACGACGCTACCTAGCTCAAACTAACCGAACCTTCGCACTTCTATCGTTAGAAAACGTTTTATTCGCTACTTTACAATGTTTTCTACAAGATTACGACGGTTTCATGCGCTTTCACATTACATATCGCAGTTCCCGACTTGTAATGGTGAAAAACACAGCATCTCACTAAGTGACATTGTGTAATGCGGTTTTAGCGCGGTTCATATCTTAACCTAACCTAACCTTACCTAAACCAACCTAACCTAACCTAACCTAACCAAACCTTACCTAACATACCCTAACCTAACCTAACCTAACCTAACCTAACCAAACCTAACCTAACCTAACCTAACCTAACCTAACGTAACCTAACCTAACCTAACCTAACCTAACCTAACCTAACGACGTTTGCAAGCGCTTTCACATTAGATATCGCAGTTCTCGACTTGTAATGGTGAAAAACACTGCATCTCAGTAATTGACATTGTTTAATGCGGTTTTACGACGGTTCATATCTTAACCTAACCTAACATTCGCACTTGTATATAAAAACGCTCTATTACACTGTTTTGTTCACAATTACGATATTTGCATAACCTCACAGTTTTTCACCAACTTATTGCAGTACAGAACGCTGTATCTCGCTAAATGACATTGTTCTTTAAGGTTTCACGATGCTTGCATGCGCTTTAACGAGAATATCACAATATAGCAGTTTCGCACTTGTAACGGTAGAACACGCAGTATTTGGCTTGTTCATGCCGTTTTGTGTGCTTTCACAACATTTCACCTA